>NC_134355.1:592228108-592425608 GCF_048569485.1 Anomaloglossus baeobatrachus | reverse complement strand
ATAGAATCTTCTGGTTGTGCTAAAAGCTGTAAATTCTTATCCACCATTCAAGACAATTTCCTCTCTCAGATGGTAGATGAACCGACGAGGGGAGATAATTTGCTAGATTTGGTCCTGTCAAATAGACCGGATACAATTTCAGATCTACAGGTCCGGGAGCACTTGGGCACCAGCGATCATAATATGGTAAGCTTCAACGTAATATTCAATAAAACATTTCAAAGGGGAAATGCTAAAACCTGGAATTTTAGGAAAGCTGATTTCAACAAATTAAGGGAAGAGCTTAAATGTGTAGATTGGGACAAAGTCATGGTAACTGGGGATACTGAACATAAATGGGGAAAGTTTAAGGATATACTGCTAGAGTCCTGTAAAAAACTTATACCCTCTGGTAATAAACCGTCCAGGAATAAAAAGAAACCACTATGGATAAATAAGACTGTACAAAGTATAATAAAACAAAAACAAAGGGCGTTTAAAATCTTGAAGGCTGAGAATACAGAAATAGCATTTCAGGAGTATAAAGATATCAATAGGCAATGCAAAAAAGAAATCAAACAAGCAAAACTAGCTACTGAAACAAAAATCGCCAATGACATTAAAATAAATTCCAAAATCTTTTATAAATACATTAATGCCAAAAGGAAAACAAAGGATAGTATTTGCCCCTTAAAATATAATAACAAGTTAGTTATAGAGGACAAACAAAAGACTGAGATATTAAATAGGCATTTCTCTTCTGTGTTCACCAAGGAACTGACTGTAGCAGGCATCATTCAACAACTGAAAAATCAAAGTTCACCACCCGATATAATTAATTTAACACAAGAAGAAGTACGCCTACGTCTGAGTAAATTAAACATTGAGAAATCCCCAGGGCCAGATGGCATTCATCCACGAATATTAAGGGAATTGAGCTCCGTAATTGACAGACCGCTGTATCTTATCTTTTTAGACTCGCTTGTAACAGGGTTGGTGCCTCAGGATTGGAGGATTGCTGATGTGGTACCGATATTTAAGAAAGGTAAGAGGGTAGATCCAGGCAACTACCGTCCAGTAAGCCTGACATCAGTAGTATGCAAAGTTTTTGAGGGCATTTTAAGGGATGACATGCAAAAATATGTTGCAGAAAATAATATAATAACTGACAGCATGGATTCATGAAAGATAAGTCGTGTCTAACCAACCTGTTGGGGTTCTATGAGGGGGTAAGTGCAAACCTGGATATTGGTAATGCAGCTGATGTGATTTATTTGGACTTTGCAAAGGCATTTGATACTGTACCACATAATAGCCTTATACTAAAGCTCCAGAAGCAAGGACTAGGGGAAACTATATGCAACTGGGTAAGGAATTGGCTAAAAGATAGGAAACAAAGAGTAGTCATAAATGGAACCTTCTCTAAATGGGCCATAGTCAGCAGTGGGGTGCCGCAGGGATCTGTGCTAGGACCAATTCTTTTTAATCTCTTTATTAATGACCTTGTGGATGGGATTGATAGTAAAGTGTCAGTCTTTGCTGATGACACCAAACTATGTAGGATATTAAAAACTGACCTTGATAGTATAATATTACAAAAAGATCTGGATAAGATGTCAGAATGGGCAGATACTTGGCAAATGAGATTTAATGTTGATAAATGTAAAGTAATGCACCTAGGACTGAGTAATCCTATAACTGCGTATACATTAAATGGAAGTAAACTCGGGACTACAGAACAGGAGAAGGACTTGGGTATTCTCATTACAAATAAGCTGAGCAGCAGCACTCAATGTCAAGCAGCAGCTGCAAAAGCAAACAAGATTCTAGGGTGTATAAAAAGAGATATTAGATCCCGTGATCCCAACGTATTGTTACCCCTCTATAAATCACTTGTAAGGCCACATCTGGAATATGGGATTCAGTTTTGGGCTCCACATTTTAAAAAGTACATTCAGAAGTTAGAGTCAGTTCAAAGGCAGGCAACTAGACTACTACAAGGAATGGAAGGCCTCCCATATGATGACAGGTTGAAAAAGTTAGATATGTTTAGCTTAGAAAAAAGACGTCTCAGAGGAGATCTCATTTATATGTATAAATACATGTGTGGTCAATATAAAGGACTGGCACATGACTTATTTCTTCCGAAGACAATACTAAGGACCAGGGGGCATTCACTGCGAGTGGAAGAAAAGCGATTCCGACAGCTAAATAGGAAAGGGTTCTTTACAGTTAGAGCAGTCAGATTGTGGAATGCCCTACCACAAGAGGTAGTAATGGCAGATACTATAACAGCTTTCAAAAAAGGGCTGGATGATTTCCTCAGTACACACAACATTGTTGGTTATAAATGACTTTGTGACCAAATGTAGAACTGGTGGAGGAAGGTTGAACTAGATGGACCTAGGTCTTTTTTTCAAGCTTAGTAACTATGTAACTATATATGTAACAGTAAGAAAACAAAACACATTCAAATCACCCTCTTTTGCCCCATTAAAAATAAAATAAAAAAAATAAAAACACAAATATTTGGTGCCGCTGAGTTCACAAATGTCCAATCTATCAAAATATAAATTTAATCTAATCAGTAAACAGCGTAATAAGAAAAAAAAAAATCACAAACTCAGAATTAATTTTTGTTCACTATAACAATACAAAAAATGCAATAAAAGGTGATAAAAACATTGTATCTACACCATAATGATATCAATAAAAATGTCAGCTCAGTATGCAAAAAATGAGCCCTAATACATCCCCACATCCTGAAAAAATGAAAACATTATGGTCATGATAAATTGGCGATACAAACAATAATGCGTTTATTTACAAATTTTGGAAACTTTTCACACTTAAATGAAATAAAAAACAACAACCTATACATTTGGTATTTACATGCTTGTACTGACTTTGAGGATCACAATGCTAGATCCGTTTTACCATATAGTTTAACATGGTAAAAATTATGGCTCTTGAAAGAAGGGGAGGAAAAAACTAAACTGAAAAATTGAAAATGGCCATGGTATGAAGGGGTTTAGAATTGGCCTAGTTGGGCTTTAACCCCTCAAAGGGGTTGTACAGCTTTCTGGTGAAAATCTGCAGTTACTTTATGTAACTGCGGACATCTGAATCATCAAAGTGCACTCATCGCATACCATCAGAATTCTCCCATTCTGGTGATTAATAGTGAGCGGTCACATGACCACAAGTGAGGCTGTGCACGTCTCGTCGGAATATGGCCGAATGTAAATTTGTTGCATAACTGTGGTCATGTGTGTTATCGAGGCGACGATTGAATATAGACTAATGTGATATCAGTCGTCACCCGAAGTCCGCCGTGCAGATGATAAGGCCACAATAGGACTGGTAGACACACACAGAAACACAGGCGAACAGAAGTAGGAACGAAGGGGATTTTAAGGTCACACCCCAACATGTAGCGTGTCCCTGTTGACTTCATAGGTACACCTGTGTTGGTCGTGTGTGTGTGTGTGTGTGTGTGTGTGTGTGTATAGACAAATCAAACAAACAGGTGACCCAGTTACACTTACTGGGACACCAGGGACATAAACCAGGAACCGGTCATGTGCATATGGGGTACGACTGAACAGACCGTGAACAGGTATATAGATATCGATCATGTGCGTAGAGGCACGTCAGACTGAGCGAACTACCCAGTTGGCGTTGCCGGGTACACAGCGAATGGTACGTACACACGCACGCATGCACGTACGTACGTCTGCCACAAGCACTGCAGACCACCAGTCACGTGTGTACAGGACACGTCAGGCTGGGAGGGTAACCAGCTAGTGATACTGGAGACCTGAGGACTGGTAGGACAATGGTTGACCCTCACTGTACCAAAGTACAAGTGTGCACGGATACGAACACCCAGCACCGACGCCTAAACCTGAAGTAGTCACTGTCTTTTTCTATATACAGTGTGTCCACCCATATCCTGTCCACCGCCATTAACTTGAGAACGGCGGCAGCTATAGGCATAGAAGTGGTGTCTAGGTATACTAAAGTAGCCATGCGTTATGCAATGAAACCACCTATAGCGCCACCTGGTGGAAAACAACGGAGTTAGCATTTTTATTTACCCCTCCACCAACATTGCAAGACCTACGACGACTTATCACTGATGCTTGTGCAAATGTGTCACCTACCATATTGCACAATGTGCAGCAAGATACAGTATGCTGTCCAGAGTCCAGATGTGCATTGCAGCTGACTGTGGCCACTATGAGCATCAAAGTTAAATGAGCGCTATATGTGTGACCAACATCCAATGTTTTGGGGGGTCATGGGTTTCATATCATAGCATTTCGGTATGCAAGGTGTCGATTCATATTGAATTGATGATGCCCTACAACTTTGTAATTAACTTTTTTTTCTCTCTCGTTCCGTTTTCGAGATAAAAATGCTAACTCCATTGTTTTTCACCAGGTGGCACTATAGGTGGTTTCATTGCATAGTGGATGGCTGCTTCACTATACCTAGACACCACTTCTATGCCTATAGCTGCCACTGTTCTCAAGTTAATTGTGGTGGACAGGATAAGGGTGGACACACTGTATATGCCTGTCACAAGCACTGCAAATAAATGGCGCTGGAACCCACGCACTCACGCCAGGTCGGCTGACTTAGCTGTCAGCATGCAGAATGACACTCGAGCGCCGATGAGCGGAGCTACAGACCTTTTATAGATGCCTCCCTGGCCCAGACCACATGCCATGTGGTAATGGCGTTGGTTGCAGCCATACAGAGGCTGCCACGTTATGGCTGATGTAAATCAGCGGCTGCCACTTAATCGCTGATGTCACTGATGACCAATCAGTGGCTGCCTTTTCATTGACATCACGCACATGCTCAGTATGATTTCATGAGCATTCAGGATGGTACAAAACTCTAGCCACCTGATGCCTCAAGCGACAGCCAGGTGGTGCTGGTGGAGTTGACCGACCTCAATGTGGGAGTCAATGATGGAACTGGACCGATTCGAGGCACAACAGAACCCCGAACTGTAACATTACACACCCCCCCCCCCCCCCGGCTAGGGACCCCCCATTCCGGCACTTGAAAGCTGCCACCCAGGGCCGATGTTCGGGGCCAAAAGCATCCCAGCACACCACATATCGCCGCCTTCTACGGAGCCTTTTAGATCTCAACACCGCGCAAATGGACCACTCCCTATCCGGGGCGTCGGAGCTGGTCGGGAGATCCCTGGAGAACCTGGTGCGACGAACTGGCATGGAATTCGCGGTATGGGTGTGCAGAAGTGAGGATAATGTCTCTGCTGTCTTTTTGGAGACCCCCTCAGCCGAGGAGGGACACTGGTGCGGAGGCTTGGGCACCTTCACCGGATCAGCAGACGACACCCCTCTTATTGTCTTAGATAGACATGACTTTTGGCTTGTGGTACCCCAACACAGAATCCTCCTTGTGCCCCAGTCAAACTGAGGGGAATGCTGCCTCAGCCAGGGGAGCCCCAGCAAGATCTCATCCATCCCATCGTTCATCACCAGAAAAGAGGTGGTCTCCCGGTGCCCCGAAGGCATAGTAAAAACAAACGTGACAGTCTGGTAAATGACCCCCTCGGGAAGGACTGACCCAGTGGCTACCCGGACAGAAATAGGCTTGGGCAGCATAGTCATAGGAATCTTGTACAGACAAGCAAACTTGGATGAAACAAAATTCACGTCTGCACTGGAGTCTACACATACTGTATCTGGTATAGTGATGTTATCTATTGCCAACGTGCCCTTAAAGGGCAATTTAGAGTTCGAAGCAGGCGCATCCAGGGTTTCCCTCTTAATAGACGAAAGATACAGCTGCTTATCGACCTTTTTGAGACACTGGTTGGCACAGTGCCCTGCCTGTTTGCAAGCAAAGCAAACCGGTTTAGCTACTGACATGTTGGACCTACTACCTGTCTGCCCAATCTTCATGGGCTCAGGTTCGGTTCCAGGGTACATAGATGAAACCTCAGGTTTGGGGAAAGAGGGGGCCAATTGCACATGAGAACGACTCTGTGCATGCTCCAACTGATGCTCAGAATGGTGCGTGTCGATTGTCGTGGAAAGTGATATCAAGGTCTCCAGGTCTGGCGGTATTTCCCTGGTGGCCAATGCGTTTTTCACATGCCCTAACAACCCCTTTCAAAATACTGGTAACAGAACCTTCTCTGGTCACTTTAACCCCTTAACGACCCACGACGTACTTGGTACATCATGGATCGTATGCAGTTAATCCCCGCCCCCTGCCGTTGGCAGGCCGCGGCGATCTGATTTCAACAGCTGACGTGTGCCTGCTAGTCGCGAGTGGAATCTCTTCCACCCGCGACTATTAACCCCTTACATCTCGCTGCCAAAATCTGGCAGCGAGATGTATATGCGCGCCGCCATTATGCTGACTTACGCCGCCTCCATCGGAAGTCACGTGACATGTCAGGAAGGGTAAGTAGTAGAAGGGGGAATTTTAACCTTAAAGGACACACTTTGACTACATTGAGCTTTAAGGTGCCCTCACACGAGCGTGAAAAATGGAGAAAATCTCGCATTGCACTCTGACCAATGTTGGTGAATGAGGGAGAACAGTTAATCAGCTTTTCTTGCATCTAGAATCTGGATGCGAGAAAAGTAGCAGCATCCTGCGATTTTCTGCTAGAGCCGTATCACTCGCACCAATTCAAGTGAATGGATGCGAGCGAAACATTTGGACTGCACTCGGATGTTATCCCAGTGCAGTGCGATATACGCACAGGCTGACAACTGAGGAGGTGGGAGGATTAACCCCTCCCTCTCCTCTGCAGCGCCCGCCCTCAGCTTTGCAGCTGTGACCCGATTGCAAGAATGGGTCACAGTCACATGACACTCGGCTCATGCTCGCAGCAGAGCCTGAGCTGGGGATCATTAGTATATTGCATCCGATGCTGTCGCATCAGATGCCATACGCTCGTGTGAGTGCAGCCTTAGGAAGTGAGAGGAGATGGAGGATATGGTTGATACACTCTGTGATTCTGGACAGAAGAGAGGTAACGTCTGGTCCAGAGAGGTAGATCAGAGTGTTATCAGCATGTACTGTAAGTTGTACTTGAAGCTTGGAACCTCAAGAGCTCTCCTAGGCCAAAAGTATAGATGTAGAAAAGTTAGCGTCCCAAGACAGAGACTTGACGAACACTAACATAGAGAGGGTGAGATGAGGAGGTAGTATGGGAATAAGTTAGAAAGATACCTGATGCTAAAGGAAGAAATGATCTGCAGTAGGGAGGGAGCGGTCGATGGTGTCAAAGGCAGATGACCGGTTTAGAAGGAGGAGTATAGAGTATTGCTTGTCAGCTTAGGCGGTAAGTCGTTAGTAGAGATGAGTGAACATGTTCTATAAAGGTTCTCCAATTTCAAATTCAGTATGAGCCTTAGCATGTTCGTTTGGGTCGGTAACCCTGAGCAATTTCCCCGAAAGTTTGTAATGTTGTTTTTGTTCACGTTCTGCCCCCGAACGCTTGTTGTGTTTCCAAAAATGCTATGTTGATAGCATTTTTTGCTTTTTCATGGGATTGTGGTGCTGTTTGATGTGTGATGTGGGATGGGTGAAATCAGTGGAGGAGGTAAACACTCTGGACCGGTAGAAGCCTTTTGGCGTGCGGCGCCATTTTATTTTTTTTTTAACTTTGTGGATGTTGCTGCAGCCAATCATGGCACAGTAAGCATCCACAAGGTTCAGACATAAAGGCTTCTGTGATTGGCTACCTAAGTCACATGTCCATGTGCAAACAAATTGCAGACATTCTTACAATTGAATCATTCGCTGTGCAGCGCAGAGAAGTTGTCTGCACTATATCAATAGCTGCTGCCCGCCAATCAGATGCAAGAAAGTGACGTCGCTGTATGACATCACCTCCTTGCATCTGATTGGCCGGTGGTAGCCATTGGTATAATGCAGACAGCTCTTTTGCGAAGGGGCGAAGTACATGGGTACATGGTAAGGTGAGCAAACGGGCAGAAAGAGGAGTGAAGAAAAAATGTTTGTGCACACAGTATGGAGAGTGAGTGGGAATGAGTGTGGAGGTAGTGAGGAGACAGTATGGGATGAAAAAAAAATAATGAGAGAGGGCACAAACTAGAGACTGGGTAGTAGGGGTATAGAGAGGGGGCAGCATGGGGGAGACAGTGTGAGGTCATAGCCTAGATGGGTGTGTGATGAGGAGGCACAGTATAAAAACTGGGCAGTATAGTGAGACACAGTGTGGACATGGGGCTTAGTATGGAAAAGAGAGGACAATGTGGAAGGCATGTACCATAGAGGGACAGTGTGTGGGTCATATTTTGTGCAGAGAACACAGTGAGGGGCCATTATTTATTCTGAGGCACAGCATAAGGCAGATATTTTTATGAGTTCTATAATCCTTTTGCTATTTTTAAGGGTATTGTGCCAGAATGTGCTGCAGAAGAGCAGAGAAGATGGAAGTCTGCAGAGACGAGCTATGAAAGTGAAAAGTCATCATGGTGTCTGGACAAGATGAAGAAAAGAAAGATATGACTTGGATCAGAGACAATGTCATCTATAAGGTACCTTGATGTAAATGATTATCTGTGATACTAATTCTCATCCGTACTGAGGATCTTATATGGTCCGTAGACTGATGACTGGTAACAACTTCTAGTATCTCTTTACCATTGTTAAGGATTTACTGAAAGTTGAAGGTTCATGCAAATGTCTATGGGACTGACCTGACATTACAATTGATGTAACATATAATGATGGTGATGTATTTCTGCACCGATGAAGGTTTTATCGCTGTGCTTCTGTACTGATGGGGGGTTATATGGATGTATTTATGTACTGGTAGTGGTTATGGTGACAAATTTCTGTACTGCTGGTGGTTGTGTTGCTGTTTCTGTTCGTATGGGGGTTCTAATTATGCATTTATGTACCTCTGATGGTTCTGGTTATTGTATACCTGTGCTGTTTAGTTCTGATCCTGTACACAAGCAACAATTCCCAACTTACAAGATTGTTATACATGGCTTTATTAAAGAGGTTGCCCACTACTTTAACATTGACCTATCTTATGTATTTGGGTGAGTTCATTGGTTAGCATTGAGACATCAATATTTAGAAAACCAACTTCAACCAACAGCCTGTTGCAGTGGAATAGTCACCACCCACTACCACTAAAGAAAAAATAGGAAAAGGACAGTTCCCCAAATTGAGATGGAACTCTTTTCGATTTGAAGAATATGACAGCAGAGCTGTTGAGTTGAAGAGTAGGTTGCTAAACGGGGTTACCCTTTGAAAATCATTGAGTATGCGTATCATCCTGCTAAGGTGGAAAATCGGTCCTCCCTGCTGGTACCAAAGAGAACGGGAGAAGATGGTAAGCTGATACGGTTCATTGATAATAAGTAGAAAGAGACATCAACGATTTTGCAGACATACTGGGAGATTTTAAGAGTGGATTTGGACTTGGAGGGCCTTCTCTTGCCTAATGCTGCAGTAACATATCGGAGGGGTAGGAATTTTAGGGATCAGTTAGTTCAGTCACCTGCCACAGCCAACAAGTAGGATCACATGGCTTAATAAGAACAAGGTCATAGGGACATTCAAGTGTGGAGCATGTAAAGCATGTGACATTATAAAAAAGTGACAGATATAAGTGGATTCAAGGGGAAAAGTTATTCTAGCCGTGAATTGATTAACTTTAAGGAATTGTCTATTTGGCCAAGTGCTGTTGCCCAAAGATTTATGTGGGGAAAACTATCCGCCCATTCAAACAGAGAATGTTATAGCACATTGGAGATATTAGGAGAAAAGATGAGAACCCAATTTTGAAACATATCTGGCAACAACATGGAGGAAATTTTAAATATATTTTCTTCCAGGGTATAGAAAAGGTCAGAGTCTCCAACAAAGGGTGATTGGGACAAGAAGATCATGAAAAATAAACGCAATGGCTCTTCAGATTTAAAAACCTTGATCCCATATGGCCTGAACGAATCAATTTCATATATACCTTTTATCTAGAACTAAAGGCCGCTTTACACGCTACGATATATCTAACAATATGTCGTCTGGGTCACGTCGTTAGTGACGCACATCCTGCCTTGTTTGACATATCGTAGCGTGTAACACAAATGAGCAACTGTGAACGAGCAAAAATACTCACCTTATCGTTGCTCGTTGACACGTCGCTCATTTTCAAAAAATCGAACGTCCTTCTGTGATCCGGTTGTTAATCGTTCCCGAGGCAGCACACATCGCTCCGTGTGACACCCCGGGAACGAAGAACTGTAGCTTACCTGCGGCCGCCGGCAATGCGGAGGGAAGGAGGTGGGCAGGATGTTTACGTCCCACTCATCTCCGCCCCTCCGCTTCTATTGGCTGGCCGCTGTGTGACGTCGCTGTGACGCCGAACGTCCCTCCCCCTTCAGGAAGTGGATGTTCGCCGCCCACAGCGAGGTCGTTTGGAAGGTAAGTACGTGTGACGGGGGTTTACGACTTTGTGCGACACGGGCAAAACGATGGGGGCGGGTGCGATCGCTTATGCGAACACACGATAACTCGTGGCGTGTAAAGCAGCCTTAAGGGATAGGAAGTATTGATGACAATTAGCCTTTCAATCAGGGCCTCGTTATAAGGATCCCTTTAAGTCATAGTGAGTATATTATAGCTTGGTAGAGTTGTACTCATGTAAGGGAATTGTCATCAATTGCCATAATGGTACAAAATATAAATTAAAGATCTGGAGCCCGCCTCCCATATTGTTTTTTACGTTTTGTATATTTTCCACATTTTTTTTTTCATTTGTGCTCAAGTGGATCAATGAAATGATCCCTTTAATTATATAGATATAGTCTTACCCTATATTAATGGTCAGAGAAAGAAATCAATAGTCGGGAATATTGGTTCCTAGATAGTATTGTCCAGATTAGACACCTGTAATCCAGTAAAGTTCTTTGTAGCCAGAATGAAATTACCTGTGTATATATATATATATATATATATATATATATATATATATATATATATATATATATATATATATATATATATATATATATATATATATATATATATATATATATATATATATATATATATAGCCACTGTATCCATAAAAAATTCTTGGTGGATTTTTTTTTTTTCTTTTTTTTTTTTTTTTCCGCAAGACTCATTCGGCAGAACGCAACGTGCGCACATTCCTGCAGAATTCATGCGTTCTGGATGCTTTCTCTGCCATGGGAAAAGCATCCAGAGCGCACATTTTTGACAGTGCGGTCCCACTCGACTCTGCTGCATCCCCATAGACTTTCAGCAGAGCCGACTGGGACCGGAATGTCAAAAAGAGCACATGGCTCGCTGCGGGAGACAGCCGCGCGATCAGAATGAACTCTGGTGAACTTCACCTGACTTCATTGTCATCGCGTGGCTCTGTACGTGTGCCGCGGCTTGTGTTGCGGTCACAGGTGAAGGACTCACCTGTGAACACAAATCTGAGTGACTGCAGTGAGCCACGCGATCACCGGTCCCGTCACTCAGGTTACTCGCGGCCAGCTCGAGTCCTCCACCCGAGACCTGTGGCCGCGGGTAACTTGAGTGACGTCCCCGCACACATCCCGACATTACCTCTGACATCCCCGCACACATCCCGACATCCCCGCCTACATCCTCGCACACATCACGACATTACTGCCGACATCCCCGCACACAACCCGACATTACCTCTGACGTCCCCGCACACATCCCGACATCCCTGCACACATCCCAACATTACTGCCTACATCCCCGCACAGATCCCGACATTAACGCCGACATTCCCGCACACATCCTGACAGTACCTCCGACATCCCCGCACACAACCCGACATTACCTCTGACATCCCCGCACACATCCCAACATTACCGCCAACGTCCCCGCAAACATCCCGACATCCCCGCACACATCCTGACAGTACCTCCGACATCCCCGCACACAACCCGACATTACCTCTGACATCCACGCACACATCCCGACATTACCGCCGACGTCCCCGCAAACATCCCGACATCCCCGCACACATCCCGACATTACCGCCGACATCCCCGCACACATCCCGACATTACTGCCGACATCCCTGCACACATCCCGACATCCCAGCACATGTCCTGACATTACTGCTTAGATCCCCTCACACATTCCGACATTACTGGGACTTGAACTCGTGAACTAATGCTCCCCAGGCAGTAGCTCTATCCATTGAGCCACTGCCTCTAATGAGAAACATAGGAAGATTTGGTTATCTTGACCTCTGCATTGCAGAGTGAAGTCTCCGGTGACAACGCGCCTCACTTCAGGTGCTGCGTGGAGAGGACACAGAACGCTCGTGTTGTACGGCGCTTCATGTAGCATAGCTGTAAGCGTCGTGTGGATTACTTCGGACCTGGATTGTTTGGGGATTAATAAAGAGGTAAATGAGGTTTGTTTTTTATTTTGTCTTTTATTCCAAATAAAGGATTTTTCGCTGTGTGTGTTTATTTACTTTTACTTACAGGTTAATCATGGAAGGTATCTCGGGGAGACGCCTGCCATGATTAACCCCATTATTACCCTGATTGCCACCGTACCAGAGCAATTAGGGATGAGCTGAGTAGAGTCCCGGGACTGTCGCATCTAATGGATGCGGCAATTCCGGGCAGCTGCTGGGTGATATTATTAGGGTGGTGGGCTCCCCATAACGTGGCGCTCTCCATCCTAACAATACCAGCCTCCAGCCGTGTGGCTTTATCTTGGCTGGTATCAAAATTGGGGGGAACCGCATTTTTTTTTTTCTTCTTCTAATTATTTATTTTACTGCACGATATAGACCCGCCCGCCGGTGGCTGTGATTGGTTGCAGTGAGACAGCTGTCACTCATTGTGGGGGCATGTCTGACTGCAACCAATCATGGGCGCCGGTGGGCGGGGAAGACAGGGAATACCTGATTGGCTGCCGCTTCATTAATCAATCATTTTCAAAAGAGGAAAAGCCACCGGAGATTTGTGACAGCCATGCAGCGAGGCGCCCTTGATCGATGAGTAGGAAAGAGAGAGGGATTGTGCTGGGGACGCAGGACGCATGCAGATATGCAACGTGCGCACATACTTAATATGAAAAGCCACGCTTTTGGTGATCAAACCGTTCTCGAACGGTAACTCGAAGTGCCAAACTTTAAGCAAATCCTTCGAGTTCGCCGAACGACTCGCACACCGCCTAAAATCACTCGCACTTGAAATTGGCGAACTGTTCGACTCGAACATCGCTCAACTCTAGTTGTGACCTTAGAAACACTGGACACTTTTGGTGACAAATTGCCACTACAGAATGTGTAATTACTCCTAGTAGAGAATAACTGGGACTAAATATAAATATCATTACCTACCATAAAAAAGAGTGAGGATGGTTATTGTCACCATGGCTCACCTTTGATGTACTGGACACTTTGGTAGGGAAGAAGTGTGACAGTGGTGTAGCAACTGCTTTTGCCGCCCAGGGCGGTAGTCAAATTTGCCACCCCACTCCGTTGGTCATCGATATTCCAGAATATATATAACTTGGATATCTTGGGTATTGTGTGACGGATTGGGGGGGGCAGCGGCTGATGGGGAAAGCGGTGGCGTTTGAAGGGGGGCAGCGGCTGATGGGGATAGCGGTGGCGGATGCAGGGGGTCAGCAGCTGATGGGGAGAGCGGTGGTGGATGCAGGGGGGCAGCGGCAGATAGGGAGAACAGTGGCGGATGGAGGGGGGGCAGCAAACGGAGGAGGGCGGTGGCAGATCGCAGGTAGTAGCGGTGGTGTATAAGGGCGGTGGCTACTGATGCTGCAGTGGTGGCGCGGCTGAAAGGGGGCAGTGGCGGTGGATCAGGGGCTGATCGGGGACAGTGGTTGGACTGTGGACACTTACCAAATGGCACTTGCAGGGCTGAAGTGAAGCTGAGGGGAGTGGTCACCTACAGGTCACCGGTCCCAGATCCAAGGTGATTGGAGAGATCGGTAACAAGGCCGATCTCTCCAATCAGAGCTGGGGGCGGGTGAAACAAAGTACAAATTTAAGGTCCATCTATCGCAGCCACCGAAGCTTCGGGGCCGCGATTTTGCCATGACGTACTGGGTACGTCTTAGGCCGTTAAGTACGAGGTCACCATGACGTACCCAGTATGTCATGGGTCGCTAAGAGGTTAATCAACAATTATTTCTTCTAGGTTTTTCTATTTTTTTTTTTTTTTTTTACCCCCAAAATGCCATCCCCCAACACGTGCTGCCTGCGGCGGACCGCCCCCCCCTTTGCTACGCCACTGAAGTGCTATAATCCATTAAACATCTTTATAGTGAAAGGAAGAGGTGGTATATACAATACATAGATTGGGCAGTTAAGCTACATGATTTGATAGGGTATTTTATTCTATCCCCATAAAATAATAAGGGTGAAGATATATATATAAATTGCTCCAAATCCATTCCACTCTTTTGCTCAATATAGGAGAGATACAGATTAGAAGTTAGTATCCCTTTTTGCAAACTAGTTTCTGTGCCTCAAAGTGGAGGAGTTCAGAAAGGCTATCTTTGAAATGGTGGACAACTGTGCACATGTTTTAGAAATAAATAAATAAAAGTTATATTTTAAATTTGAATATGTCCACCAAGCCAGTGAATTTAAAACAACATTCTACTGGTAAAAATGTATTTTTCGGACTATAAACCGCACCGGACTATAAGACGCACCCTGGTTTTAGAGGAGGAAAATAAGAGAATAAAATTTTAAGCAAAAAATGTGGTCATGACACACTGTTATGGGGCGAGGATCTGCTGCTGACACTGTTATGGGGGGTAATGTCCCCAAATTCTCTACTAAGGTGCCGCATCCTGGTATTGATCGTCCAGCCTTGTATATACAGTATATGTCCGTCATCCTGATATATACCATCATCCTGCCATATGGCCGCATCCTGCTATATACTGGCATATGGCCACATCCTGCTATATAACCAATCATGGCATATGGCCCCATCCTGCTCATAATATACCCCCATCCTGCTCATAATATACCCCCATCCTGCTCATAATATACCCCCATCTTGCTCATATGACCCCATCCTGCTCATAATATACCCCCATCCTAGTGTATGGCCGCATCCTGTGGCACATAAAAAAAATAAACGTTCATACTCACCTTACCTCACCTCACTCTCTGTAGCATCGCTCGTCCTCCCGTCTGTGTCAGCAGCAGTGCCGCTGAGTGGAGCCGTCCCCGTCACCCTGCTGCATCGTGATCATCTCCTGTGTCTGTGCCGGCACACCATTTCAACTATATCTGAACTCAAATAAGGCGATGTTAACTTCTTTACTTTGTGCTGTGCCTCAAAAGAAGTTTTCAACCACAAATGGGGTATTGTCGTACTCGTGGCACAACAAATTTCAAGATCTATTATCTCATTTTAACCTAGTGAAAAATAAAATATCTGTTGTTAAAGCAAAATTTTGTGGATACAAATGTATTTTTTCATTTTTACGGCTGAATGTTATAAATTTCTGTGAAGCACCTGGGGGGTGGGTCAAAGTGCTTGCCAAACATCTAGATAAATTTCTCCAGGAGTATAGTTTCCAAAATGGAGTAATTTGTGAGGTATTTCCACTGTTTAGGTACCTCAGGGGCTTTTCCAATGTAACATGACACCCACAAACCATTCAAACTAAATCTAAATTCAAATATGGTGCTCCTTCCCTCCTTCACTTTGTACTGTGCCTCAGAAGTAGATTTTAACCAGGTATTAGGCATTGGCGTACTCAGGAGAAGTCACACAACAAATTCTATGGTTGTGTTATGTCCTTTAAACCTAGTGAAAAATAAAAATTGCGCTTAATGCAACATTTTTGTGGATAACAATGTATTTTTTCATCTTCACGGCTCAATGTTAGTTACAACATTTTGTGAAGGACCTGGAGGATCAAAGTGGTCAACAAACATCTACATAAATTCTGTGATGGGTCTAGCTTCCAAAATGGGGTCATGTGTGGGGATGTTCTACTATTTAGGCATGTCAGGGGCTCTCCAAATGCAACATGGCGTCTGATAACTATTTCAGCCAATTTTGCATTCAAATAGTCAAATGGCACTCTTTGGCTATGTTCGCACGTTGCGTTTTTTACCGCGTTTCTGCAGCGTTTTTGGCAGCAGCGTTTTTGGGCAAAAATGCATGCGTTTTTGATTTCCAGCAAAGTCTATGGGAAAAGCAGAAATCCTGTCTTCACTTTGCTTTTTTTTCTGCAGCGTTTAATTTGCATATTTGTGGTCAAAAACCATGCTGAAAAAGAAGCAGCATGTCAGTTGTTTTTGCCATTTCTGCAGCGTTTCCTTAACATTGGAGTCAATGAGAAATGGCAAAAAGCAACCAAAATCACAATTCCTGCGTTTTTCATGCTTTTTACCTGCTTTTCACCTGCGTTTTTGGCTCCAAAAACGCATGCTTTTCTGGGCAAAAATTAATGGGTTCTAATGTTCCTTTACACACACACACAATAACCGAAAATTTAAATGTTAAAAAATAATAAACTTTAGCTATATTTCTGTTAAAATGTGCATAACCACTATTATTACATTAAAAATGATAATTTCCCATATAATTTTATTAAAAGTTAATTTTATACTTTCTTTCTCTTTTTTCATTCTTTTTGACTAATTCAACTTTATTTCTCAGTGTCTTGATCTCAAAAACGCATCTGCAGAAACGCAGGTGAAAACGCAGGTAAAAAGCGCTAAAAACGCACTAAAAACGCGGTAAAAACGCATGCGTTTTTAGCGCTAAAAAATTTTCAAAAGCCATTTGGTCAAAAACAAAGGGAAGGAAAACGTGCAGAATAAACTGCAGGTACACCGACGCAACGTGTGGACATAGCCTTTCTCTTCCAAAACCCGCTGTTTGCCTAAACAGTAGGTTTTTTTTACCTCATATGGGGTATTTGGCATACTTAAGAGCTATTGGACAATAAATTGTAGAGTGCATTTTCTCTTCTTGCCCTTATGAAAATGAAAGATTTGGGGTTAAACAAGATTTTTAGCTTTAAAAGTGTATTTACTTTCATTTTCAGGGCTCAACATTTATAAAATTCTGTGAGACACCTAGAGGTTCAAGGTGCTCATCAAACATCAAAACAAATTTTGTTTTCTGGTGGATTTTCCAGTGCTTAGGCACATTAGGTGCTCTTCAAATGCAACATGACATCTGCTAATGATTCGAGCCAATTTTGCGCTCTAAAATTGAAATGGCTCCCTCTGAGCACTGCGTGTGCCCAAACAGTAGCATTCCTCCAGGTATGGGGTATCGGTATACTCAGATGAACTTGCACAACAAATCGTATGCTACATGTTATCTTGCTAACCTTATGAAAATATAAAATTAGTAGCTGAAAAAGGAAAATGTATAATTTTCATTTTTTCCTTCCACATTGCTTTAGGCCCTGTGAATACCCTAAAGGGTAAATACATTTCTTGGAGAAAGTTGAGGGGTGCAGTTTTTAAAACTGTGTCACTTTGGGTATTTTCTGTCACCTAGGCCCCTCAAAGTCACTTCAAATATGATGTAGTCTTGAAAAAAAATTGTTTTGTACAATTTGTTGCAAAACAAAATTCCTGATAAACTTTGAACCCTTCTAATTTTCTAACAAAAAAATAATGTTTCAAAAATTCTGCTGATGCAAGGTAAATATGTAGGAGATTTTATTTATTAATAATTCTATGTGACATAACTCTCTGGTTTAAGGGCATAAAAATTCAAAGTTTGAAAATTGCAAAATTTTTAACATCTTTGCCAAATTTCCAATATTTTCACAAATAAATGAAGAAAACATTGTCCTACATTTATGACCATCATGTAGTACAATATGTCCCTAAAAAAAAAAAAAAAAGTCTCAGAATCACTGGGATCGGCTGAATTGTTCCAGAGTTATTATTATTATTATTTATTATTATAGCGCCATTTACTCCATGGCGCTTTACAAGTGAAAGGGTATATGTACAACAATCATTAACAGTACATAACAGACTGGTAAAGGAGGAGAGAGGACCCTGCCCGCGAGGGCTCACAGTCTACAGGGAATGGGTGATGGTACGATAGGTGAGGACAGAGCTGGTTGCGCAGTGGTCTACTGGACTGAGGGCTATTGTAGGTTGTAGGCTTGTTGGAAGAGGTGGGTCTTGAGGTTCCTCTTAAAGCTTTCCATGGTAGGGGAGAGTCTGATGTGCTGAGGTAGAGCGTTCCAGAGTATGGGGGATGCACGGGAGAAATCTTGTACGCGATTGTGGGAAGAGGAGATAAGGGAGGAGCAGAGAAGGAGATCTTGTGAGGATCTGAGGTTGCGTGCAGGTAGGTACCGGGAGACTAGGTCACAGATGTAGGGAGGAGACAGGTTAGCATGGCTTTGTATGTCATGGTTAGTGTTTTGAACTGGAGTCGTTGGGTGATGGGAAGCCAGTGAAGGGATTGGCAGAGTGGCGAGGCTGGGGAGTAGCGAGGGGAGAGGTGGATTAAGCGGGCCGCAGAGTTTAGGATAGACTGGAGGGGTGCAAGAGTGTTGGAAGGGAGGCCAGAGAGCAGGAGGTTGCAGTAGTCGAGGCGGGAGATGATGAGGGCATGCACTAATGTTTTTGCTGATTCTTGGTTAAGGAAAGCACGGATCCGGGAGAGTTATTAACTCTTAAAGCGACACTAGTCAGTATTGAAAAATTTGCCCGGTCATCAATGTGAAAACCAAGCTGGAGGTGAAGAGGTTAAAAAAAAACCAGCTAGGCCCAGTGACCTAGTTTATTTTAGATTCTTTGTTAAAGTTATGATTTATATGTTGGAATAGTCTTTATAGAGCTTAGAGTAACCTTATAGGAGTCACTTAATTGTTACTTTTATTAGACAGGGAAAATAAATCTAATCTTCTACAAGTGACCTATGTCACCTAGGCGAGTTTGTATTGTTTCATCATATTTTGATTTATATTCTGTTGTAATCATTGTACTTATTATATAAAGGATATTTGAGTTTGAAAATATTCATTTTTGTGCTGCAGTTGTTTTGTTCTATGATTTTCTTAATGTTTTAAGCATGGAATTTCAATGAAGATCCATACAATAAGAGTAGGAACTAGAAGGTATTACACTGAACAAAAGGGCAAAAATCAAGTACCAAAGCATCAATGAATCTTGAATGAGTGCTTCTTCCTAGGGCAGCTTGTATCAGACACTAGATGTACAATGTAAACAACTGAAACTTAACAAGCCCTAAGTGTGTGTGTACACATTGAGTATTTGGATGCACCATTTCTGCATCTCGTGGAAGTAAAAACAGCAGAAAAATGTGCTTTTTTGCCAAGTTTTTCATTCATCTTTCATCTACGTTTTTGTAGTGTTTTTGGACACCAATAAATGATATATAGATAATATAGATAGATAAAAAATACAATTCAAACCAGAAGTTTACATACTTTATCTAAAAAGACGCATATGCATGTTTTCCTCACTACCTGACATGACATCAGAATAAACCTTTCCTGTTTTTAGGTCAGTTATGATTACCAAAATTATTTAAATTTGCTCTAGACCAGAATACTGGGAGAGAGATAATGTTTTAAGGCTACTTTTATTATTTTCTGCAAAGGGAAAAGTTTACATACATTAAGTGTACTCTTAGACTTTAAACAATATGGCACAGCCCATATGATGTCATGTGTTTGGAAGCTTCTCATAGGTTTATTGGCAACATCTGAGTTAATTAGAGACTCACCTGTGGATGTGTTTTACTGCAGAACTGAAACACACTGCTTCTGTGTGTAGCATCATGGGGAAGTCAAAAGAAATCAGCCAAGATCTCAGGAAGAGAAATATGGACTTACACAGTTCTGGTTCATCTTTCAGGGCAATTTTCAAATACCTGACGGTGTCTCATTCATCTGTACAAACAATTATACACAAGTACAAACAATATGGGAGAGGCCAGCAATCATTTTGCTCAGGAAGGAGACTGGTTCTGTGTACTAGAGATGAATGTGCTTTGGTCATACATGTGCATATCAGCCCAAGAACAAAAGCAAAGACCTTGTGAAGAAGTTGGTAAGATTGTGTCATTATCCACAATGAAACAATTACTGTATCAACATGGGCTTATAGGCCACTCTGCCAGGAAACAAACACTACTCCAAAAGAAAGCCAGAGTAATGTTTGCAAATGCACACAGGAACAAAGACTTTAATTTTTGCATACATGCCCTGTGTTCTGGCGAAACTAAAATTGTACTGTTTGGCCATAATGACCATCATTACGTTTTGGAGGAAAAAGGGAGAAGCTTTGAAGCGTAAGAATACCATACCAACTGTGAAACACGGGGGTGGCAGCATCATGCTGTGGGGTTGTTTTTCTGCAGCAGGGACTCATGGACTTCACAAAATAGATGGCATCAGGAAAAAAGATTGTGTAGCAATACTGACGCAATATCTCAAGACATCAGCCAGGAATTTAAAGCTTGGGCAAAATGGGTTTTCCAAATGGACAATGACCTGAAGCATACTGCCAAACTGGTTACAAAGTGTAAGTATAACAAAGTCAGTGTTTTACAGTGGCCATCACAAAGCCCTAAACCAGGGGTGGGCAATTAATTTTCCCATGGAGCCACATGAGAAATTGGGATGGTTTTAGAGGGCCAGACTAATATAATTAACTCAGTTATACCCAATCATGTAAATAGTATTTACACTAACCCTCCATAAACAAACAGTAAGTTAATACAAAGATTCAATAAAAATATGGAGGTCAGTGGGAGCATACATACTGGCCCCGGTGGCCAGTGGGGAGCATACATACTGGCCCCGGTGGTCAGTGGGGAGCATACATACTGGCCCCGGTGGCCAGTGGGGAGCATACATACTGGCCCCGGTGGCCAGTGGGGAGCATACATACTGGCCCCGGTGGCCAGTGGGGAGCATACATACTGACCCCGGTGGCCAGTGGGGAGAATACATACTGGCCCTGGTGGCCAGTGGGGAGCATACATACTGGCCCTGGTGGCCAGTGGGGAGCATATATGCTGACGGTGCTGAGGGCACAGGCAGGCAGCACTGCAGCAGCAGAGCCTGAGGGCTCCTCTGGCTGCCTTCTCTGAGTCCCCTGTGTGTTTGCTTCTTCTATTGCAGGCACAGGGGGGACCTGAGAAGACACAAGTGCTGGTCTCTCCCCTCCTGCATGCACTCTGCTCTCTGGCTGCTGCTACTGGTACACTTGCCTCAGTTGCAGAACAGACAATTTTGAAGTGGCCACTGTGCAGATGAGCCGGTCACATGTGAGGATCCCTGGGTAGAAGGGGCAGGCAAAGGGGGCATGGCCAGCATCGACAGCAGCAGGAGGGGACCAAAAAGGCCATCCGAGCAGTGTGTGTGTCCAGCATTCAGAGGGGGTGTGGATGACCACAAAAGGGGCGTGGCTAGCAGCATAGATGCCATGGAAGGTATCTAGAGACTGTGACCAGCATCCAGAGGGGCATAACTGGCAGCAAGAGGGGGTGTGACCGGCAGAGTGGGGGGGTGTGGCAGCTGCTTATCACTGCACTGCGGGATACATAGCTCCCGGCAGTGAGAGCGGGGCTGAGGCATAGATCAGGCCACGCTTCCAACTGTGAGCTAAGATGGGCGGGCCGGTCACAGACATGGGCAAAGCTGAAAAGGCAGGTGTGAGCAAGGCGACCTACAAACATGGCTCAGTTACACCAGCTCTGTCACGAGGAATGGGCTCAAATTCCTACAACTATTGCGAGAAGCTTGTGTAAGGACATCCAAAATGTTTGACCCAAGTCATATAGTTTATAGGCAATGATAGTAATGAAATGTATGTAAACTTTTAACTTTGCATAAAGTAATACAAATGGCGTAAAACATTCTCTCTGTCACTATTCTGGCATTTGGCAAATATAAATAATTTTGATAATCTTAATTGACCTAAGACGGGAAAGGTTTATTCTGAATTCATGTCATATAATAAAAAAACGAGCAGATGTGTCTTTTTAGATAGTGTATGTAAACCTCTGATTTCAACTGGTGTATATAGACAAACAGATATATAGACATATAATTGCACAGCCCCCAACAAACAATACAATTGCTCCTAATTACTTGTTTTGGTAAGGTTTTTTTAATTATTAAATAAATAGAAAAAAAAAACAGACGTGGTGTCCCTTCTATTTTTTCTTTTATTCTTTATTTATCAAAGTGATATTATATTAACAGCTATATGTTAAATGACAATAAATGTGGACAACAATCAATGTAACAATACAATTTGCAAGTAGGCAAAAACAAATTAGATTGAAATACTAATGAGTAGTTAGAGATGAGCGATCAAACAGGTGTTCGAGTTCGGCGGGTCCGGCTGGACTTAAAAAAAACAAATGTATACTCCAAAATTTATACACTAAATTCCTGCACCAATACTGCACCTCCTGGCAAAACCCCCCGAAATGCTTCAAAACACAATATTATTTTCATACACAAGATGAAAAGATTTTCATACAATCTCATCAAAAGATGCAGATTTGATGAAAGAATTTGTTTGATATATAAATTTTGGTGTAGAAATTTTTTTAAGCCCGGCCGGACTCCAACATCAGTAGGTTCACCCATCTCTAACTTTGATGACCCAGAACAATGAACCGCATAAAAGTGAATAAGATGAGAAGTTCGGGGCTGTAAAATGGAAATAGTAAGCGCTTGGGGCTGCGAATGGAAGTTAAATGGTTGTAAGAACATGATAGCCAGCATGGATAAAACAGTAGCTGCAGGCTGCAGCCCCCACCTGTGAGCATTACCGTGGCTGGATATCAAAATGGAGAGGGAAAAAATTACGTAGGGTTCCCCCATTTTTGATATCCAGCCATGTTAAAGCAGGCAGGTGGGGGCAAGTATTATTAGGATGAGAGGAGTCTCGGAAATTGGCCCACCAACCTAAGAATACCAGCTCGCAGCTGCCCAGAATTGTCACATCCATTACCCAGCTAATTCCAATTGCCCTTGTGCGGTTGAAATCGGACTAGATTACTTACGGTTACTAAAGTTTCTAAGTAAAGTTTGTGCTGATGGAATGTAGGAGGTGGGAATGGTGGCAAGGAACTTTGAAGAGGTGATTTCTTTGTATAGCCTTAAAATGGTGGATTTTCATAACAAAGAAGTTAGTGAAGGGAAATGGTGGATCCACTGAATTCTTACATTTAGCACTGGATTTGCAGTTTCAACTCAGCTGCTCCATCGGTGCTAATGCTGAGGCTTTCTGGATTATGGGGACTTCCCTCCCATACCTCCTCTCCTGTAATCTCTCCTGGACACCTGCCGTGTGCACCTTTCATGTAGGGTATGGCGGTAGCAGCACGCACCACCTGGCTGTCACCTCCGATCTTCCAGTCTTTACTCCCCACAAACCAGGGGCTCCCCGGAGTTGGTCTCTCATCTGGGGGGAGAGAACTACATCCTCCTGATCCCAGGGCTCATTCCGCAACAACCAAGTCTCTACTTCTGGCGGCCACTCCAGGCATCCCCCCACTAGAGCTCACCTCCAGCAGTAGACATCTCCTGTGCCCCACCAGGTAAGTGAAGGAGTTACAAGAGGTTGCTGAGGGGGTTGAAAGGAGTTTGAAGGGATAGTTTGGGGCAAATAAATCCCTTTTGTGATGGCCTAGGGACAGGAGCTCTTTACATGCTTGTCTTTTCTTGCTTCTGCCTAGGCCACACCACTGGTCCCTCCTATTTTTGATAACCAGCAAAACAGACGGCTTTGAGATCATATTACCAGGCTTGAGCCATGGTTATTGTGCTCTTGAAAGCCTGAAAATAACACCCCGCAGCCGCCCCAGAAGTGGCACATCCATTATATGCCCCAATTCTGGGAATTCACCTGACCCAGCAGAGCTATACCTTTACAATTCCAGTTGCAGTAAGAAGAGCAAGACATGCTCACGCAGAGAGACTCTGAGGACCCTTCCTCCTACCTGACAGGCCAAAAAAGAGCAGGGGATCAAGAGAGAAGGCTGAGGTGCAGACAGAGGGTGGGTCGTGTAGTGCATATTGAGACTATATACAGAGGCTGAAGAGCATGTACTCGTACCTCCCAACTTTTGAAGAATAGAAAGAGTGGAAAAAGTATGCAGCGTGCACATCATGGCATATTTTGGCCATGCCCCTAGCCATGCCCCCAAACTACACCCATTTGGCAGTGATGGATGTTCAGCAGACGTCTCGGACTCTTCATTCATTCATTCATAGTCGTATCAGCCAGAACTTTCTCATCTTTATATAAGCGTCACTATATGACGTGGCTTTTTTGTGTCTGTGTTCACACATTGCAGAGATATGGTGTTTTTTTGTTTTTTGCAGGATCTGTGCCAAATCATACAGTAACAATCTTCTCTGATTATTGCATTTTTGCTGCATTTTTTTATGCCTTTTCCCCATTATTTCTTCAGTTTTTGTGGGGGGTTTTTTTAGTACAGAAAAGCTTGGATACTGCACCTAGACAAGTAACTGCAGTTTTTTTTACATGCATTTTTTTAAGCTCCACCTCAAGAGGAAAATAACTGCGGAGTTCAGTGGCGTCTTTTCATGAAATCACAACCACTTTGCTTGGACAATTAAACACAGCAGAATTTATGTGCAAAAAAATCAGTAGAAAGATCCGGCATTTACGCTACATGTGAACACGGACTAAAGGTCCATGCAAAGTGGATGAGACGTCATGAAATCTCCGCCCTCTGTGAATCTATATATGCTGCTGAACTGTGCAGTTTTGGTGGTTTTTTCTCCATACATGTCTTTGTGGAGCTTGAAAAAAAATGCAAGTAAAAAAATGCTGTTTAATTTTTAAATAGAATCAAAGCTTTCCTGTAGTATTAAAAAAAGCATTAAATGGGAGGGGACTTCAATCTGACCATGGATTCCTCCTCCAGTAAGTCAGCAATCTCCCCCTCGCAAATGTTCAACTTGAAATCTCACTTGACCCGACTACAGGCGGTGGATATTTGGCGGATCCTTCACCTGAGAGATAGGGATTACACTTTTTATTCACCCCTCCATAACACATACAGTAAAATTGACAATTTTTTCATTTCTCATCATCTTCTCGGATGGGGTCCTACTGCTTCCATTGGCACTATGACCTGGTTGGATCATGCTCCTATTTTCATTTCCTTCCAACCACCAGCCCATGGTGCCAAAACTTGGAACTGGCACCTAAATGCTAATCTTTTACAAAATGAAACCACGATAACTGAAGTTAAACAAACGATTGAAGAATTTATACACCTCCATGAGCATGATGAAACTGCATGCCCTACCCAATGGGAAGCCTTAAAATGTGTGATTCGTGGCATCTTAATAAGAGAAGGGACAAGGCTAAAAAAAGAAAGGTCGGCACATATTTCCAGTCTTTTAGACCAAATTAGAGAGCTTGAAGGGCTACATAAACAAAACCCAGTAGACAAAAAGTCATGGTTGAATTGAGCAAAACTAGGGAGGATTTGAAGCAGCTTATTGATCAGAGATATCTCTCATCCAGGGAAAAAAAATACAAGGCTTCTATGAGTTCGCAAACAAGTGTGAGGGACCTTTGGCAAGGCATCTTCATCCGAGGGCACCCAATTCATATATCCCACAGATCCGAAACACTAGAGGAAATGAGGTCCCTGAATCTGCTCAGATATCTCAGGCATTTAAAGATTAATATGAGTCTCTTTATAATATCAAAGGAAAATATACAGCTATTTCTCCAGCACGGCAACAGATGAAAATCAATCAGTATATTCATAGAACAGCATTACCTCAGCTATCGGAGGAGGTTAAGGACGACTTGGATCAGCCAATAACGTTAGCAATGGTAAATGAGGCAATACAATTGGCACCACCTAACAAATGCCCGGGCCTTGACGGGTTTTCGGTCAAATTTTATAAACTACTGTCCCGATCCTAGTGCCCTTCCTGGTCAAAGTGTTCAATGAGGTTTCACCGACAAGTGCATTGCCTAACCAAATACTAGAGGCCCACATATCCTTTATAGAGTTGAGCAAGGTTCGAGGTTCTCCAGTTCGCGGCTCGAGTGATTTTGGGGGCTGTTCTAGATAGAACTAGAACTCGAGCTTTTTGCTAAAGTTTGATAGTTCTAGATACGTTCGAGAACGGTTCTAGCAGCAAAAAGACCAGCTAATTACTAGCTGGCTTTCCGCTGTAATAGTGTAAGTCACTCTGTGACTCACACTATTATGAAATTTCAGTGTATAGTGTGCGGGAACAGCGCATTCAGATCACTGCTGTATGGATAATGGCGATCGCCATTTTTTTTTTTTCCTTGTCTTCCTTCCCTAAGCACGCGCGTGTAGTGGGGCGGGCCAGCATGTCAGCCAATCCCAGACACACACACAGCTAAGTGTACTTTTAGCCAGAGAAGCAACGGCATGTGTGATAGGATGTCCATGTCACATGTCCCTGCATTATAAAAACGAGTATCTGCCCGTCCGGACGCCATTATCTCTTCTGCGTCCTTGGTGTCAGTCACCGCTGGCGCAGCGTCTATCTCTGATACTGCTGTGTACGCTCTATACACAGCGCTGTACAGAATAGGGATAGCACTTTCTATCAGTCCTTTTAAGTGCTAATACCGGCAGGGTCAGAGCCATAGGTGACAGGTCCGTGAAAACAGAGTTTAACAGCTACACAAGATGACAGCGTCTGTGTAGCTAAGGTCAGGGATTTCCTTGCTGCATTTCTCCATTAGGAGGGATAGAAAGGCAGGCTTCCTTTCCTCTACCCAGAGACCAACAACCCTGCCACTGTACCCTCCTGACCTTTGCACACCAAACTCATTGTTACTAAGCCATTATACTAGCAAACACTGAGTGAACTTAATGGCATCCTAAACGTGGCTGTTGGACTTCTGTATTGTCCCACTAGTGCAAAGATATTTGCAGCACGTCTGCCTGCATTGCACACTCAAACTCATTGTTACTAAGCCATTATACTAGCAAACACTGCTGCCAGTTTAAGGGCCGTAGTTGCATTGTCAGGGATAATTATTGTTGTTTATTCTGCTGTTAATAAAGCTAGACCACCGCTGAAATCTACACCACCTCTCAATTTTTACTACCACATTTTAAGTGCACAATCTTGTCGCTATCAACATGAGTGGCAAAATGACAGATGGTGGTGGAAAGGGTAAGAGGCGTGTTGGAAAAGGAAAAAAAGGGTTTGTCCGTGGGGAAGGTGGCAAAGCTCCATTAACATCTGCTGAAGATAGACCATCTACCAGCAAAAGTAAGATGTCTACTACTTACCGTGGACAATCCGATGTGCTCCCTTTTTTACGGACACGAACAACTGGAACAAAGGTAGATGATGGCCAAAAAAGGAAAATGCTTGAATGGATCTCAAGTGGTCCAACAAGTGCGCTCTCCACCACCTCAACTACCACATCCAAAAAACACCAGTCCTCTGAGTTGTCATCCCAATCAAACTTGCTTTCTCCCAGCTCTGAAGTCTCCATCCGCCCTGCACAGTATGGTGGAACTGAGATGGCTGAGTCTGCAGAGCTGTTCAGTCACACTATAGCCTGGGAATCAGAGGTCTGCTCCCAAGCTACAGTGAGTACAGACCAGGAAATGGTCTGCAGTGATGCCCAGAACCTTTGTGACTCAGATTCAGGCCGTGATGACCAAGTTTCTGAGCTAATGTTGACCCTTATTCACAAACTGAAACACCTGTTGTAATAGACAATGAGGAACATACGGATGACGATGAGACGCAGATACCAGATTGGGATGACAACTTAAATATTCGGTCAGGGCAAGAAGAGGCTCGGTCTGAGGGTGAGGAGAGTGCAAACACAACAATTGATGATGAAGTTCTAGATCCCACCTACTGTCAACCCACAGTCAGGCCCTCGAGGAGGTCAACAGAGATGGTGGAGGAGGATGCAACTGACGACGAAGTTACCTTGCGCCTTCCTGGACAGAGTCGGAGTATTGGTAGCACGTCTACAACTGCATCCTCAGCCACCACTGTGCCTCTGAGCACTAGTCGGGGTGGATCAGCAGGTCGCATGCCCTCTAAGCCTTGCCTAGCCTGATCCTTTTTTGACATAGCAAAAGATCGCCCAAATTATGTGATCTGTAAAATTTGTCATGATTCTGTTAGTAGAGGGCAAAACCTCAGCAGTTTGACAACTTCTTCCATGAATCGTCACATGAATAAATATCATATGTCCCGGTGGGAAGCTCACGATGCTGCAATGTGGCCTAGCGGAGCGAACCATCCACCGCCTGCCCCTTCTAGTGCATCCTTGCGCTCTTCATCTTCTAGGACTGTGGGGACAGCTGTCACACCTGCTTTTCCACGCACAACTTCCACCACTGTAACTGCAACAGGCAGTTTGCTTGGTAGGTCGTCAGTTGGTTTGGAAGGGGAAACAAGTAAGTGTGTACAGCTCTCTCAGACATCGATAGCACCAACGTTGGATGAAGGCGACATCATGTCTACGCCTGCACTTTCCTCACAAACCTGCATTTTTCCAGGGACACCCTACTCAACACCGTCTACACACAGCAGCCAGATCTCTGTCCCTCAGATGTGGACAAATAAAATGCCATTTCCTGCAACCCATGACAAAGCTAAGAGGCTGACTTTATCCCTCTGTAAGCTCTTGGCTACCGAAATGCTGCCTTTCCGCCTGGTGGACACACAGGATTTTAGAGACCTTATGTCTGTCGCTGTGCCCCAGTACCAGATGCCCAGTCGCCACTACTTCTCTAAGAAAGGTGTGCCCGCGCTACACCAGCATGTCGCACACAACATCACCGCTTCCTTGAGAAACTGTGTGTGTCAACGGGTGCATTTCACCACCGATACTTGGACCAGTAAGCATGGACAGGGACGTTACATGTCGCTCACTGGGCACTGGGTAACTATGGTGATAGATGGTGAAGGGTCTGCTGCACAAGTCTTGCCGTCCCCACGACTTGTGTGTCAATCCTCTGTCTGTCCAAGTTCCGCCACTGCTTCTGCCTCCTCCACCTCATCTGGGTCCTCCACATCTGCCCCAAGCCTGCCTGGTCAGGCCACCAGCGTTCTCACTGCGCAGAAGGAATCATGCACCCCTCATTACTATGCTGGCAGCAGAGCGCAACGGCATCAGGCGGTCTTTAGCTTGACATGTCTTGGGAATAGGAGTCACACAGCTGAGGAGTTGTGGTCAGCTCTGCGATCCGAGTTTAATAAATGGTTGTCTCCACTCAACCTGCAGCCTCGTAAGGCCGTGTGCGACAATGCTGCAAACCTGGGTGCGGCCCTTCGCCTGGGCAAGGTGACATACGTGCCTTGTATGGCTCACGTGTTGAACCTTGTTGTCCAGCATTTTTTAACACACTATCCCGGCCTAGATGGCCTTCTGACCAGGGCACGAAAACTGTCTGCTCACTTCCGCCGTTCAACCGCCGCAGCTGAGCGACTTGCATTGCTCTAAAAGTCTTTCGGCCTGCCGGTTCATCGCCTGAAATGCGATGTGGCGACACGCTGGAATTCGACTCTCCACATGTTACAGCGACTGTGGCAGCACCGCCGAGCCCTGGTGCAATACGTCATGACGTATAGCCTGGGCCAACGAGATGCAGAGGTGGGGCAGATCACCCTGATGGAGTGGTCTCAGATCAAGGACCTATGCACCCTTCTGCACAGTTTCGACATGGCGACGAATATGTTTAGCACTGACAATGCCATTATCAGCATGACAATTCCAGTCATTTACATGCTGGAGCACACGCTAAACACTATTCGGAGTCAGGGGGTGAGACAACAGGAAGGGGAGGAACTACAGGAGGATTCATATGCGCAAGACACAACATCGAGAGAGAGAAAGTAAAAATAATCCTAAAATATTCTTTAACTACATAAACAGTAAAAAACTGAAAAGCGATAGTGTTGGCCCCCTTAAAAATAGTCTTGGTGAAATGGTGGAAGAGTATGAGGGTAAAGCCAACCTGCTGAATGACTTTTTTTCTACGGTTTTTATACAAGAAAATGCCATGGCAGATGACATGACCAGTGATACCATAAATTCACCCTTGAATATTACCTGCTTAACCCAGCAGGAAGTACGCCGCTGCCTCGAAATCACCTAAGGTTGACAAATCTCCGGGCCCGGATGGCATACACCCCAGAGTACTACAGGAATTGAGTTCTGTGATAGATAGACCATTATTTTTAATCTTCTCAGATTCCTTAATAACAGGGTCGGTACCGCAGGACTGACGCATAGCAAATGTGGTGCCAATATTCAAAAAGGGAACAAAAACTGAGCTGGGAAATTATAGGCCGGTAAGTTTAACCTCTATGGTTGTTAAAATCCTTGAGGGTTTCTTGAGAGATGCTATACTGGAGTATCTCAAGAAAAATAACCTTATGACAGAGTATCAACATGGGTTTATGAGGGATCGATCCTGTCAAACTAATTTGATCAGCTTCTATGAAGAGGTAAGTTCAAGCCTGGACCAGGGAAATGCAGTGGATGTTGTGTATATGGACTTTTCAAAAGCTTTTGATACGGTGCCACACAAAAGGTTGGTACATAAAATGAGAATAATGGGGATAGGGGAAAATATGTGTAACTGGGTTAAAAACTGGCTCAGTAATAGGAAACAAAGGGTGGTTATTAATGGTACGTACTCGGACTGGGTCTCAGTTCATAGTGGGGTACCACAGGGGTCAGTATTGGGCCCGCTTCTTTTCAACATATTTATAAATGACCTTGTTGGGGGCATGCGGAGTAGAATTTCAATATTTGCAGATGATACTAAACTCTGCAGGGTAATCAATACAGAGGAGGATAATTTTATATTACAGGGAGATTTATGTAAATTGGAGGATTGGGCTGAGAAGTGGCAATTGAAGTTTAATGTAGATAAATGTAAGGTTATGCACTTGGGTAGAGGAAATAACATTTATGATTATGTACTTAATTGTAGAACACTGGGTAAAACAGACACAGAAAAAGACTTGGGTGTATGGGTGGATGGTAAACTTCACTTTAGTGGACAGTGTCAGGCAGCTGCTGCCAGGGCTAATAAAATAATGGGATGTATTAAAAGAGGTATAAGTGTTACATAGTTACATAGTTACTTAGGTTGAAAAAAGACCTAGGTCCATCTAGTTCAACCTTCCTCCACCAGTTCTACATTTAGTCACTAAGTCATTTATAACCAACAATGTTTTGTGTACTGAGGAAATCATCCAGCCCTTGTTTAAAAGCGGTTATAGTATCTGCCATTACTACCTCTTGTGGTAGTGTATTCCACAGTCTTTACTGCTCTAACTGTAAAGAACCCTTTCCTATTTAGCTGTCGGAATCGCTTTTCTTCAACTCGCAGTGAGTGCCCCCTGGTCCTTAGTACTGTCTTTGGAAGAAATAAGTCATGTGCCAGTCCTTTATATTGACCACACATGTATTTATACATATAAATGAGATCTCCTCTGAGACGTCTTTTTTCTAAGCTAAACATATCTAACTTTTTCAACCTGTCATCATATGGGAGGCCTTCCATTCCTTGTAATAGTCTAGTTGCCCGCCTTTGAACTGACTTTAACTTCTGAATGTCCTTTTTAAAATGTGTAGCCCAAAACTGGATCCCATATTCCAGATGTGGCCTTACAAGTGATTTATAGAGGGGTAACAATACGTTGGGATCACGGGATCTAATCTCTCTTTTTATACACCCTAAAATCTTGTTTGCTTTAGCAGCTGCTGCCTGACATTGAGTGCTGCTGCTCAGCTTATTTGTAATGAGAATACCCAAGTCCTTCTCCTGTTCTGTAGTCCCGAGTTTACTTCCATTTAATGTATACGCAGCTATAGGATTACTCCGTCCTAGGTGCATTACTTTACATTTATCAACATTAAATCTCATTTGCCAAGTATCTGCCCATTCTGACATCTTATCCAGATCTTTTTGTAATATTGTACTATCCAGGTCAGTTTTTAATATCCTACATAGTTTGGTGTCATCGGCAAAGACTGACACTGTACTATCAATCCCATCCACAAGGTCATTAATAAAGAGAGTAAAAAGAATCGGTCCAAGCACAGATCCCTGCGGCACCCCACTGCTGACTATAGCCCATTTAGAGAATGTACCATTTATGACTACTCTTTGTTTCCTATCTTTTAGCCAATTCCTTACCCAGTTGCATATAGTTTCCCCTAGTCCTTGCTTCTGGAGCTTTAGTATAAGGCTATTATGTGGTACAGTATCAAATGCCTTTGCAAAGTCCAAATAAATCACATCAGCTGCATTACCAATATCCAGGTTTGAACTTACCCCCTCATAGAACCCCAACAGGTTGGTTAGACACGACTTATCTTTCATGAATCCATGCTGTTTGTCAGTTATCATATTATTTTCTGCAATATATTTTTGCATGTCATCCCTTAAAATGCCCTCAAAAACTTTGCATACTACTGATGTCAGGCTTACTGGACGGTAGTTGCCTGGTCTACTCTCTTACCTTTCTTAAATATCGGTACCACATCAGCAATCTTCCAATCCTGAGGCACCAACCCTGTTACAAGTGAGTCTAAAAAGATGAGATACAGCGGTCTGTCGATTACGGAGCTCAATTCCCTCAATATTCGTGGATGAATGCCATCTTGCCCTGGGGATTTGTCAATGTTTAATTTACTCAGACCTAGGCGTACTTCATCTTGTGTTAAATTAATTATATCGGGTGGTGGACTTTGATTTTTCACTTGTTGAATGATCCCTGGTACAGTCAGTTCCTTGGTGAATACAGATGAGAAATGCCTATTTAATATCTCAGTCTTTTGTTTGTCCTCTATAACTAACTTGTTATTATATTTTAAGGGGCCGATACTATCCTTTGTTTTCCTTTTGGCATTAATGTATTTATAAAAGATTTTGGGATTTATTTTAATGTCATTGGCGATTTTTGTTTCAGTAGCTAATTTTGCTTGTTTGATTTCTTTTTTACATTTCCTATTGATATCTTTATACTCCTGCAATGCTATTTCTGTATTCTCAGCCTTTAAGATTTTAAATGCCCTTTGTTTTTGTTTTATTATACTTTTTACAGTCTTATTTATCCATAGTGGTTTCTTTTTATTCCTAGACATTTTATTACCAGAGGGTATACGTTTTTTACAGGACTCTAGTAGTATATCCTTAAACTTACCCCATTTATGTTCGGTATCCCCAGTTACCATGACTTTGTCCCAATCCACACATTTAAGCTCTTCCCTTAATTTGTTGAAATCAGCTTTCCTAAAATTCCAGGTTTTAGCATTCCCCCTTTGAAATGTTCTATTGAATATTATGTTGAAGCTTACCATATTATGATCGCTGGTGCCCAAGTGCTCCCGGACCTGTAGATCTGAAATTGTATCCGGTCTGTTTGACAGGACCAGATCTAGCAAATTATCTCCCCTCGTCGGTTCATCTACCATCTGAGAGATGAAATGGTCTTGAATAGTAGATAAGAACTTACAGCTTTTAGCAGAACCAGAAGATTCTATGTCCCACTGAATGTCTGGATAGTTGAAATCCCCCATAATAAGAACCCGATTATTATTATTAGCTGCCTTTTCAATTTGTTCCAGCATTTCACCCTCTATTTGTTCAAGGAAGAAAAATATCCAGCGCGGTCCAAATTCTCGTATAAAAAATCATCTTTATTGTTTAATCCTTAAAAATAGGAGTTTACAGGCGGTCAGCAAAATACATGGATGTTAATAGGACCCCACAAAGCTACGCGTTTCGACGTGAGTCTTAATCATGCTCTGGGGAGGAAGAGATGTCGGCTTCCTATATCGTGCAACACACACCCTCCCAAATTAAAAACACATGTTGTCTTCAAAGGAACATTCACAATACAACACATCACATTGGGAGATTATAGACATTGCGGTTTTTCCATGATAGGAAAGAAAAAGAGAAAGAAATAGAGGAAAAGGGAGAGAAAGATGCAAAAGAAAAAGAAAAAGGAAAAGAAGAAAAGGGGGAGGAAGGAAAAGAGAAGAAAAATAGAAAAAGATTATGTGGAAAAATGAGGAGAAAGCTGGGAGAATGAGAAGAAAAGAAAAGGAGGGAGATAAAGTATGTGAAAAAAGTGGAAGCAAGAAAAGAAAAGGGAAAAGAGGGTGTTAAATGGAAAAAACCGTTAGGGAGGGAGTTGGAAGGGTTAAAAATGAATAGTTAAAAAAATAATCATATCATATGAATTATTATAATATAATCATATAATACATTAATGCATGATTATATAGAACAGTCATTAAATAATCATAATAGAAAAAGTCAAAACCATATAGGTATCTTTCATCACTCATTAGCGTTCTATATAGAAAAGCATCGATAAAATAGACCCCTATCAGTGTGCATTATAAGAGAAAATGAGAGAGTGCAGAAGAATGTGTTTGTGCTCATCCAGTTATGTTAATCGTCCCAAAAAGGAAATCTTTTAAAGGTAGCAGTGCCAAAAATATAAGATTGATGAGGGTGTAGGAAATAGTAACATGAAAAAAATCTATCTTAATAATAAAGAACATACTACGATGTGGACTATATAAATGACCAAAATAATACTGATATCTGTTGATCTACTTATTCTCCATAGGGTTTCATATACCTACTTTACGATCTCAGCTTGTACATATATATACATAAAAACTATAATTACAAACAAACAACTGAAATAAAATGAAATGATAAATAACCATATATAAATAAATGGGATAAATATAAATAAATATTTTCCGACTTTAATAGCACATATTTAGGTAACAGATATATATCATATAAATTCCATGGACAGTCATGAATACAAAAAAAACCTTTTTCTTTGATATATATCCTGATATCTGTGTCATGGATAACAATAATTAGTCATGAAAAATATAAAACCGATGAGGGTGAAGGAAATAGTGACATAAAAAAATCGATCACAATAATAAAGAATATCCCACGATGTGGATTATATTAATGACTAAAGTAGTATGGAGATTTGTCGATCTATTTAATTTTCTACAAGGATTCACATACTTACTTTACGATCTCAGCATGTGTATTGGCACTGCTACCTTTAAAAGATTTCCTTTTTGGGACGATTAACATAACTGGATGAGCACAAACACATTCTTCTGCACTCTCATTTTCTCTTATAATGCACACTGATAGGGGTCTATTTTATCGATGCTTTTCTATATAGAACGCTAATGAGTGATGAAAGATACCTATATGGTTTTGACTTTTTCTATTATGATTATTTAATGACTGTTCTATATAATCATGCATTAATGTATTATATGATTATATTATAATAATTCATATGATATGATTATTTTTTTAACTATTCATTTTTAACCCTTCCAACTCCCTCCCTAACGGTTTTTTCCATTTAACACCCTCTTTTCCCTTTTCTTTTCTTGCTTCCACTTTTTTCACATACTTTATCTCCCTCCTTTTCTTTTCTTCTCATTCTCCCAGCTTTCTCCTCATTTTTCCACATAATCTTTTTCTATTTTTCTTCTCTTTTCCTTCCTCCCCCTTTTCTTCTTTTCCTTTTTCTTTTTCTTTTGCATCTTTCTCTCCCTTTTCCTCTATTTCTTTCTCTTTTTCTTTCCTATCATGGAAAAACCGCAATGTCTATAATCTCCCAATGTGATGTGTTGTATTGTGAATGTTCCTTTGAAGACAACATGTGTTTTTAATTTGGGAGGGTGTGTGTTGCACGATATAGGAAGCCGACATCTCTTCCTCCCCAGAGCATGATTAAGACTCACGTCGAAACGCGTAGCTTTGTGGGGTCCTATTAACATCCATGTATTTTGCTGACCGCCTGTAAACTCCTATTTTTAAGGATTAAACAATAAAGATGATTTTTTATACGAGAATTTGGACCGCGCTGGATATTTTTCTTCCTTGATTTCTATATGGCAGCCCAGCCTTCCGTGCGCAGCCCTGGATATACAGCGGATCACAGCAACTCGGTGAGCTGATTTCTCTCTCTTTTTTGTCTATTTGTTCAGGTATGTTAGGAGGCTTATAGCAAACTCCAATTAGCATTTTTCCATTATTCCCCTCCCCATGTACATTTACCCATACTGACTCTACATTGTTGCTGTTCCCCTCAATGTCATCATACAACACAGGTTTTAGGTTAGATTTAATAAATATACACACCCCACCACCTTTTTGGCCTTTCCTGTCCTTCCTAAATGTACTATAACCCTGTATGTTTGTCACCCAGTCATGGCTTTCATCCAGCCAGGTTTCCGTAATGCCCACCACATCATAATCCATGGTTGACATAAGAGTCTCCAATTCATTCATTTTGTTTGCAAGACTTCTTGCATTTGCCAGTAGACATTTAATCCTATTAACACCTTTATTACTCCTAGCCTCCCTACGTTCCTTGTATGTCCCATCCCCCCCTAATCCTTCATTGACCCCTACCGTCTCCCTGTCTCTATCTGCTCTATCTATCTCCTTATTTGCTCCACTACCCTCCCTCCCCCCCGATCCTAGTTTAAAAGCTCCTCCATCCGTCTGACCATTTTCTCCCCCAGCACAGCTGCACCTTCCCCATTGAGGTGCAGCCCGTCCCTACCGTAGAGCCTGTAGCCGACTGAGAAGTCGGCCCAGTTCTCCATGAACCCGAACCCTTCCTTCCTGCACCAATTTCTAAGCCACATATTTATCTCCCTAAGCTCCCGCTGTCTTTCTAGTGACGCTCGTGGCACCGGTAGTATTTCTGAAAACACCACCTTGGAGTTCCTGGACTTCAGCTTCTCTCCTAGTTCCCTGTAATCATTTTTAAGGACCTTCCACCTGCCTCTAACTTTGTCATTAGTACCAATGTGCACCATGACCGCTGGGTTTTCCCCAGCCCCACCCAGCAATCTGTCTATCCGATCCACAATATGCCGAACCCGAGCACCCGGCAGACAACACACTGTTCGGCATTCACGGTCTCGGCGACAGATGACCATGTCTGTCCGCCTAATTATAGAGTCCCCTACCACCAACATCTGTCTGGGCTTTGCTGCACTCCTATTTCCCTCCTTCCTACAGCAGTTGTTTTCCTGGTTGCTAGGAGCAACATCCTGCTGTAGTGACCCTAGTCCAGGCCCTTCATTCCTAATATCAGCCAAACAGGCATATTTACCAGGTTGTGCCAGGTCAGGACTAGGCTCCCTGACACTTTTCCCCCTACCTCTTCTTCTAACTGTTACCCAGCTACCTACCTCTGGGTCCTGATCTTCCCCACTTCCACCCTCCTCCATATCACTGGCCCCAGCCAGAGAAAGCTCAGTGAGCTCTAAACTCCTCTCCAGGTTTGCAATGCCCCTTAGTGTTGCAAGCTGCTTATTTAGATCAGTTACCTTGGCTTCCAAATACGCAACATGCTTGCATCGAGTGCAGACATAGTCACCCTCGAACGGCTGCTCAAGGCATGCATACATCTGACAAGATACACACCTGGTAGCATTGTCCATGGAGCACCTATCAAATGGGGATAAACAGTAAAGTAGAAAAACAAAGAGAAAAAAAAAGAAAAAAACCCAATGGGAAACGTATAAGGATAAATTCAAACTATGTTCTTGTGTCAAACTATGTAATTGTGTTGAAACTATGCACTTATCTTAAATTCAGCACTTTACTTCAGTTCAGCACCTCGCTCGTTCATGAAAAAAATATAGTTCTACCTCTGTACAAGTCACTAGTGCGACCGCACTTAGAATACTGTGTACAATTCTGGTCACCGATATATAAGAAGGACATAGCTGAACTGGAGAGGGTGCAGAGAAGAGCAACCAAGATTATTAGAGGAATGGTTGGGCTGCAATACCAAGACAGGTTATTAAACTTGGGGTTATTTAGTTTGGAAAAACGAAGGCTTAGGGGGGATCTAATCACAATGTATAAATATATGAGGGGACAGTACAGAGACCTTTCCAAAGATCTTTTTACACCTAGGCCTGCGACTGGAACACGGGGGCATCCATTACGTCTTGAGGAAAGAAGGTTTAATCATAATCACAGACGAGGATTCTTTACTGTACGAGCAGTGAGACTATGGAACTCTCTGCCGCATGATGTTGTAATGAGTGATTCACTACTAACATTTAAGCAGAGCCTGGATGCCTTTCTTGAAAAATTTAATATTACCAGTTATGTATATTAGATTTTATGACAGGGTATTGATCCAGGGAACTAGTCTGATTGCCGGATGTGGAGTCAGGAAGGAAATTTTTTCCCCATTGGAACTTGTTTGCCACATTGGGGTTTTTTTTGCCTTCCTCTGGATCAACATGTTAGGCTACGGGTTGAACTAGATGGACTTAGAGTCTCCCTTCAACCTTAAAAACTATGATACTATGATACTATGAACATCACCAAGGTCCAGACGTTCATCATCACCAACGCGGTAGGCATGGGACCATGGGGGACAGGGATCAACAAGGGCGTATGGTAGCAGGCGAAATGTTGAGGAAGGTGCAAGAGAACATGAAGAAATGGAGGACGAACTGTCCATGGACATGGAAGACTCAGCGGATGAGGGAGACCTTGGTCAAATTTCTGTTGAAAGAGGTTGGGGGGAGATGTCAGAGGAAGAAAGAACGGTTAGCACCTCTATGCCACAAACACAGCGTGGACTTGGTCCGCATGGCTGCGCAAGACACATGAGCGCCTTCTTGCTGCACTACCTCCAACATGACCCTCGTATTGTCAAAATTAGAAGTGATGATGACTACTGGCTTGCCACACTATTAGATCCCCGGTACAAGTCCAAATTTTGTGACATAATTCCAGCCATAGAAAGAGACGCACGTATGCAGGAGTATCAGCAGAAGCTGTTCCTCGATCTTAGCTCGGCTTTTCCACCAAACAACCGTGCAGGTAGTGAATCTCCCAGTTGTAACTTGACAAACATGGGGCGGTATCGTCATCTTCAACAGTCTACCCGTACCAGTAGCACCGTATCTGGTGCTGGTAACAGCAATTTTATGGAATCTTTTCATAATTTTTTTTAGACCGTCCTTTGCAAGGCCACCAGAGACAACAAGTCTGACACATAGTCAACGGCTGGAGAGGATGATACAGGAGTATCTCCAAATGAACATTGATGCCATGACTTTGCAAATGGAGCTTTGCTCATTTTGGGCTTCAAATCTTGAAAAATGGCCAGGGCTCTCAACTTACGCCTTGGAGATTTTGTCGTGTCCAGCTGCCAGCGTTGTCTCTGAACGTGTCTTCAGTGCTGCTGGATGTGTGCTGACAGATAAGCGCACGCGTCTGTCCAGTGACAATGTGGACAGACTAACGTTCATCAAAATGAACAAGTCATGGATCCACAAGGAATATACTACCCCTGTGTCATCCTGGGGAGAGTAAATGCTTGTGGATTTGGAATGTGCTTGAAGCAAATCAAAACATCCTGTTTGCAACTAGGGCACAAGTGCTGCCACTGATGGGGTGTCTGTGTGGCCCAATTTTTTGAAAAAAGGGAGACTCCGCTTGGAGTAACCCTTGCTTGCTGTGTTTTTTAAAAGGAGCCAAGATGAACAAGTCATGGTTCAGCAAAGACTTTGCTACCTACCCCGGTGTCACCCTGGGGATGGTTAAGAATGGCGTATTTTTGAATGTGCTTGATGCAAATCTAGCTGTGAAGTGTACAACTGGGGCACAACTGCTGCCACTGAAGGGGTGGGTGTGTGTGGGGCCCAATTTTTGGAAAAAAGGGAGACTCCGCTTGGAGTAACCCTTGCTTGCCGTGTTTTTTAAAAGGAGCCAAGATGAACAAGTCATGGTTCAGCAAAGACTTTGCTACCTACCCCGGTGTCATCCTGGGGACGGTTAAGAATGGCGTATTTTTGAATGTGCTTGATGCAAATCTAGTTGTGAAGTGTACAACTGGGGCACAACTGCTGCCACTGAAGGGGTGGGTGTGTGTGGGGCCCAATTTTTGGAAAAAAGGGAGACTCTGCTTGGAGTAACCCTTGCTTGCCGTGTTTTTTAAAAGGAGCCAAGATGAACAAGTCATGGTTCAGCAAAGACTTTGCTACCTACCCCGGTGTCATCCTGGAGACGGTTAAGAATGGCGTATTTTTGAATGTGCTTGATGCAAATCTAGCTGTGAAGTGTACAACTGGGGCACAACTGCTGCCACTGAAGGGGTGGGTGTGTGTGGGGCCCAATTTTTGGAAAAAAAGGGAGACTCCGCTTGGAGGAACCCTTGCTTATATTGTTTTTAAAAATGATCCAAGATGAACAGAGCTGGGCTCAGGAAAGACTTTGCTACCTACCCCGGTGTCATCCTGGGGACGGTTAAGAATGGCGTATTTTTGAATGTGCTTGATGCAACTCTAGCTGTGAAGTGTACAACTGGGGCACAAGTGCTGCCACTGAAGGGGTGGGTGTTTGTGTGGCCCAATTTTTGGAAAAAAGGGAGAACTCCGCTTGGAGTCACCTTGTGGTGTTTTACATGATTTTAGAAGGGCGTGCGATTCCTATATCTGTGTCTCCTCTATTTTCCTTGCCCAGCTCTTTTGTTTTCGCATGAGTATATGTTCTTGTCACTTTCCCATGTGTTTGTGTTGTGTTGTGAGTTGTTTGTCACCTTTTGGACACCTTGTGTTTGTGATTGTCTGCCATTGTTTCCTATGCGGTTCGAGTTCGGTTCGTTGAACGTTCGACGAAATGAACTCGAACGAGACCTCCGTTCGACGAACCGAACTCGAGCCGAACCACGACTGGTTCGCTCATCTCTAATCCTTTATTCAAAAGTCAGGGAAAGACCCAAATCTTGCCCCAACTACAGACCCATTTCATTAATCAATCTGGATATAAAATTGTTTTCTAAAATTATAGCCTTGAGATTAGCTACCCATTTGCCATATCTGATCCATAACGATCAAGTGGGTTTTATCCCAACGAGGGAAGCAAGAGACAACACTATAAAAACACTTCTGCTTTTGTCCCATGTCAAATTCAACCAAATACCCTCATGTATTTTATCTATTCATGCCGAAAAGGCATTCGACTGTGTGAATTGGTGATTTTTACAGAGCACCCTAAAGCAGATTAATATTGGCCCAAAGCTTCTCGATAAAATAATGGTCCTATATCATAATCCGTCGGCAAGGGTTAGATGTAATGGGATGCACTCGGGCCCCTTTGGGATCACGAATGGAACCAGACAGGGATGCCCTTTATCCCCATTGCTGTATTCTATTGTGATGGAGCATCTGGCGGTGGCTCTGAGGAACAATCCTAGTATCAAAGGCATCTCTGTCGGCCAAAACAATTATAAATTGTCTTTATACGCAGATGACTTGTTGTTATGGCACTAATCCAAGAGTGTCCTTACCGGTGGACTTAAGGAGTTTGATATGTACAGTGACGTGAGCAATTTTAACGTCAACCTTTCTAAATCCGAAATCTTAAATATTAATTTACCATCATCAGAACAAGTAGCCTTGCAGAATTTATTTCCTTTCAAGTGGTGCGCTTCTTACAAGCAGTATCTGGGGGTACGATTAACATCAGATCCCACACAACTCTTCCGACTTAACTATAAACCGATTCCTGATAAAGTGTTGACTGACATCCAGAAGTACAAAGAGGCGAAACTATCGTGGTTTGGCAAAATTAATGCCATCAAGATGGATATCCTTCCTAACCTGCTTTATATTTTCCAGGCGGTCCCAATAGTGGTACCAAATAACTTCTTCAAACAACTCAATGCAGCATGTTCCAGCTTGGTTTGGGGACAAAAAAGGCCATGTTTTGGCTTGTAGATTTTTATGTAGACATAAGGTAAGGGGGGTGCAGGCCTTCCGGACTTTAAAAGTTACCATAGAGCACCCGTACTTGTCAGGATTATAGACTGGTTCCATTAGGGAGCCGGAAAGAGTTGGGTCTCCCTAGAGAACGACCTCTCAACAGTTGTCATTAACTTCGCTGCCCTGGATTTCCAAAAAAACCCTTCAAAATACCACACTTACAGTTTCATTGACTCGGGATGTAGTTAGGATTTGGGATACTCTTAACAGAAAACAGGTCTTATCTTATATACCAGGGCCCATGACACCAATATTTGACAATCCAAACTTTCCTCCAGGGATGAATGTGGACAAATTTTTGGTATGGCCATCTAGCCATGGATTTAGACTTGGTCGGGTTGTGTCGGCCTCCCAGCCATTCCCTACCCTCTCATTCTTAAGGGACGACTTTCCAGATCAGTCTTACCTTCTGCTTCAGTCCTTTGTGGCTGCCCTCCTACGGTTGACACAGGCGCAGAATTCTGATTTGAGTCCATTTGACTCTTTTCTACTCCAGTGTACTTAGTTCTTACTCAGCACCATGATGATTTTGAGCCTTGGTTTAAAAAAGAATGAGAACGGGAACTGGGAGAGGTGTTGTCAAGGGATCAGTGGGAGAGGGCTTTGTTTTGTGCACACAAACTTCCGATGGCGTGTAAAGCTCAAGAACAAAATTATAAACTTATTACCAGATGGTATAAGTGTCCAGAGGATCTCCACAAAATTTACCCTTCAATTGCAGAAACCTGTTGGAGATGTGGTGCTGCATCTGGCAGTATGCTACATATTTGGTGGGATTGCTCACCCATCCAACAACTGTGGAACAAGATTTTTGAGGTTTTTGCTAGAGTGACGGGAGTGAGAGTACATTTCTTGGAGCAAGTTGAGGTGTGCAGTTTTTAAAACTGTGTCACTTTGGGTATTTTCTGTCACCTAGGCCCCTCAAAGTCACTTCAAATGTGATGTAGTCTTGAAAAAAATTGTTTTGTACAATTTGTTGCAAAAAAAAATTCCTGATAAACTTTGAACCCTTCTAATTTTCTAACAAAAAAATAATGTTTCAAAAATTATGCTGATGCAAAGTAAATATGTAGGAGATTTTATTTATTAATAACTCTATGTGACATAACTCTCTGGTTAAAGGGCATAAAAACTCAAAGTTTGAAAATTGCAAAAATTTTAACATCTTTGCCAAATTTCCAATATTTTCACAAATAAATGCAGAAAACATTGTCCTACATTTATGACCATCATGTAGTACAATATGTCCCTAAAAAAAAAAGTCTCAATCACTGGGATCTGCTGAGGCGTTCCAGAGTTATTAACTCTTAAAGCGACACTAGTCAGTATTGAAAAATTTGCCCAGTCATCAAGGTGAAAACCAAGCTGGAGGTGAAGAGGTTAAAAAAAACAAAAAATAACTGCTAGGCCCAGTGACCTAGTTTATTTTAGATTCTTTGTTAAAGTTATGATTTATATGTTGAAATAGTCTTTATAGAGCTTAGAGTAACCTTATAGGAGTCACTTAATTGTTACTTTTATTAGACAGGGAAAATAAATCTAATCTTCTACAAGTGACCTATGTCACCTAGGCGAGTTTGTATTGTTTCATCATATTCTGATTTATATTCTGTTGTGATCATTGTACTTATTATATAAAGGATATTTGAGTTTGAAAATATTCATTTTTGTGCTGCAGTTGTTTTGTTCTATGATTTTCTTAATGTTTTAAGCATGGAATTTCAATGAAGATCCATACAATAAGAGTAGGAACTAGCCGGTATTACACTGAACAAAAGGGCAAAAATCAAGTACCAAAGCATCAATGAATCTTGAATGAGTGCTTCTTCCTAGGGCAGCTTGTATCAGACACTAGATGTACAATGTAAACAACTGAAACTTAACAAGCCCTAAGGGTGTGTGTACACATTGAGTATTTGGATGCACCCTTTCTGCATCTCGTGGAAGTAAAAACACAGCAGAAAAATGTGCTTTTTTGCCAAGTTTTTCGTTCATCTTTCATCTACGTTTTTGTAGTGTTTTTGGACACCAATTAATGCTATATAGATAATATAGATAGATAAAAAATACAATTCAAACCAGAAGTTTACATACTTTATCTGAAAAGACACATATGCATGTTTTCCTCACTACCTGACATGACATCAGAATAAACCTTTCCTGTTTTAGGTCAGTTATGATTACCAAAATTATTTAAATTTGCCATAGACCAGAATACTGGGAGAGAGATAATGTTTTAAGGCTACTTTTATTATTTTCTGCAAAGGGAAAAGTTTACATACATTAAGTGTACTCTTAGACTTTAAACAATATGGCACAGCCCATATGATGTCATGTGTTTGGAAGCTTCTCATAGGTTTATTGGCAACATCTGAGTTAATTAGAGACTCACCTGTGGATGTGTTTTACTGCAGAACTGAAACACACTGCTTCTGTGTGTAGCATCATGGGGAAGTCAAAAGAAATCAGCCAAGATCTCAGGAAGAGAATTATGGACTTACACAGTTCTGGTTCATCTTTCAGGGCAATTTTCAAATACCTGACGTCTCATTCATCTGTACAAACAATTATACACAAGTACAAACAATATGGGAGAGGCCAGCAATCATATTGCTCAGGAAGGAGACTGGTTCTGTGTACTAGAGATGAATGTGCTTTGGTCATACATGTGCATATCAGCCCAAGAACAAAAGCAAAGACCTTGTGAAGAAGTTGGTAAGATTGTGTCATTATCCACAATGATAAAAGAGAGTAGTAAAATAGGGTTTTAACACCGCGCCAATGACCTCTATGGACGTCTGTAAGATTAATGTTACTTTTTATTTCATTTACAGGTCAATGCGTTTCTGGAGTCTCTGCTCCCTTCCTCAGGACATGCAGGAAAAAAGTACATCAAATCTACTGAAAAGACGGGGCACACAGGATATATATACACTCCGTCACATTGACGTCAAGAGCCGGCCTCCTTTAAAAAAAATCCGCGGGAAAAACATACATACAAGACTAAACATGACGTAGTACAATGATTTGGACAAAAAATACAGAAACTCACAAATAAAAATATTGCTCTAATATGTCACAATACATGAAAAATCATTATTATTCATCACTGTGAATCAGTCTCGAACCCCTGTGTTAATATGGTTACTAAATGAAATAAAAAGTAACATTAATCTTACAAACGTCCATAGCGGTCATTGGCGCGGTGTTAAAACCCTATTCTACTACTCTCCTTTATCAGCCATCTTGGGTGCTGCTGCCGTGGCCTGGATTATCATGCGTGCATAGTAGTTGTGACTTTCACAACTCGATTCGGTGAGTGCATTTGCTCTTGTTTCACCCCATATTACACGGGTAAAACCCTATTGCGCTTTTTTTCTCCACAGTATTCACTTCTGACAGTAATATTATCCACAATGAAACAATTACTGTATCAACATGGGCTTATAGGCCACTCTGCCAGGAAACAGACATTACTCCAAAAGAAAGCCAGAGTAATGTTTGCAAATGCACACAGGAACAAAGACTTTAATTTTTGCATACATGCCCTGTGTTCTGGCGAAACTAAAATTGTACTGTTTGGCCATAATGACCATCATTACGTTTTGGAGGAAAAAGGGAGAAGCTTTGAAGCGTAAGAATACCATACCAACTGTGAAACAAGGGGATGGCAGCATCATGCTGTGGGGTTAATTTTCTGCAGCAGGGACTCATGGACTTCACAAAATAGATGGCATCAGGAAAAAAGATTGTGTAGCAATACTGACGCAATATCTCAAGACATCAGCCAGGAACTTAAAGCTTGGGCAAAATGGGTTTTCCAAATGGACAATGACCTGAAGCATACTGCCAAACTGGTTACAAAGTGTAAGTATAACAAAGTCAGTGTTTTACAGTGGCCATCACAAAGCCCTAAACCAGGGGTGGGCAATTTTTTTTCCATGGAGCCACATGAGAAATTGGGATGGTTTTAGAGGGCCAGACTAATATAATTAACTCAGTTATACCCAATCATGTACATAGTATTTACACTAACCCTCCATAAACAAACAGTAAGCTAATACAAAGATTCATTAAAAATATGGAGGTCAGTGGGAGCATACATACTGGCCCTGGTGGCGAGTGGGGAACATACATACTGGCCCTGGTGGCGAGTGGGGAGCATACATACTGGCCCTGGTGGCAAGTGGGGAGCATACTTACTGGCCCTGGTGGCGAGTGGGGTGCATACTTACTGGCCCTGGTGGCGAGTGGGAAGCATATATACTGGCCCTGGTGGCAAGTAGGGAGCATACATACTGGCCCTGGTGGGGAGCATACATACATACTGGCCCTGGTGGGGAGCATACATACATACTGGCCCTGGTGGGGAGCATACATACATACTGGCCCTAGTGGCCAGTGGGGAGCATACATACTGGCCCCGGTGGCCAGTGGGGAGCATACATACTGGCCCCAGTGGCCAGTGAGGAGCATACATACTGGCCCGGTGGCCAGTGGGGAGCATACATACTGGCCCCGGTGGCCAGTGGGGAGCATACATACTGGTCCCGGTGGCCAGTGGGGAGCATACATACTGGCCCCGGTGGCCAGTGGGGAGCATACATACTGGGCCCGGTGGCCAGTGGGGAGCATACATAATGGCCCTGGTGGCCAGTGGGAAGCATACATACTGGCCCTCGTGGCCAGTGGGGAGAATACATACTGGCCCTGGTGGCCAGTGGGGAGCATACATACTGGCCCTGGTGGCCAGTGGGGAGCATATATACTGATGGTGCTGAGGGCACAGGCAGGCAGCACTACAGCAGCAGAGCCTGAGGGCTCCTCTGGCTGCCTTCTCTGAGTCCCCTGTGTGTTTGCTTCTTCTATTGCAGGCACAGGGGGTACCTGAGAAGACACAAGTGCTGGTCTGTCCCCTCCTGCATGCACTCTGCTCTCTGGCTGCTGCTAAAGGTACACTTGCCTGAGTTGCAGAACAGACATTTTTGAAGTGGCCTCTGTGAAGATGAGCCGGTCACATATGAGGATCCCTGGGTAGAAGGGGTAGGCACAGGGGGCGTGGCCAGCACCGACAGCAGCAGGAGGGGACCAAAAAGGCCATCCGAGCAGTGTGTGTGTCCAGCATTCAGAGGGGGTGTGGATGACCACAAAAGGGGCGTGGCTAGCAGCATAGATGCCATGGAAGGCATCCAGAGACTGTAACCAGCATCCAGAGGGGCATAACTGGCAGCAAGAGGGGGTGTGACCGGCAGAGTGGGGAGGTGTGGCAGCTGCTTATCACTGCACTGCGGGATACATAGCTCCCGGCAGTGAGAGCGGGGCTGAGGCATAGATCAGGCCACGCCTCCAACTGTGAGCTAAGATGGGCGGGCCGGTCACAGACATGGGCAAATCTGGAAAGGCAGGTGTGAGCAAGGCGACCTACAAACATGGCTCAGTTACACCAGCTCTGTCAGGAGGAATGGGCCCAAATTCCTACAACTATTGCGAGAAGCTTGTGGAAGGACATCCAAAATGTTTGACCCAAGTCACACAGTTTATAGGCAATATGATTACTTTTCAACATCCACACTGCCATAATCAAAATAATAATTGCTACAATGCATGTGGTTACCCTAATATGTGATATATAAGGACCATGGAAAAATCGCCCAGCAGAACCCAAAAACCAAGAAACGATGCGATCAGACTTCCTATATAAGTAAAGTATTTATTGACGCATAGTGTGAACACCACCCCTGACGTAGGCATCCGCCAAAACGCATGTTCGTCGGGTGGGGTGGCGTCCTGTGTGTGTGGTGAGACAACTATTGGTAAGCAATATCATTATTTATACATGCCTTAATATGCAATTATTTGCTGTCTCCTGCCTTGGGCGCACATGGATCTTATTCTAACATGAGGACATTATTTCACATGCAGTGATATGGTTACTGCTCACACTTTCCATTTTTGGATGAGATCCATACATTGGTTGTTATTACCTAGTGGTCCACACTGGATTTTGCACCCTTTTTATATGTCTATCATTGTACCTTGCACTATGCGTCAATAAATACTTTACTTATATAGGAAGTCTGATCGCATCGTTTCTTGGTTTTTAGTTTATAGGCAATAATAGTAATGAAATGTATGTAAACTTTTAACTTTGCATAAAGTAATACAAATGGCGTAAAACATTCTCTCTGTCACTATTCTGGCATTTGGCAAATATAAATAATGTTGATAATCTTAATTGACCTAAGACGGGAAAGGTTTATTCTGAATTCATGTCATATAATAAAAAAACGAGCAGATGTGTCTTTTTAGATAGTGTATGTAAACCTCTGATTTCAACTGGTATATATAGACAAACAGATATATAGACATATAATTGCACAACCCCCAACATACAATAAAATTGCTCCTAATTACTTGTTTTGGTAAGGTTTTTTTAATTATTAAATAAATAGAAAAAAAAAACAGACGTGGTGTCCCTTCTATTTTTTCTTTTATTCTTTATTTATCAAAGTGATATTATATTAACAGCTATATTTTAATTGACAATAAATGTGGACAACAATCAATGTAACAATACAATTTACAAGTAGGCAAAAACAAATTAGATTGAAATACTAATGAGTAGTTAGAGATGAGCGATCAAACAGATGTTCGAGTTCGGCGGGTCCGGCTGGACTTAAAAAAACCAAATGTATACTCCAAAATTTATACACTAAATTCCTGCACCAATACTGCATCTCCTGGCAAAACCCCCCGAAATGCTTCAAAACACAATATGATTTTCATACACAAGATGAAAAGATTTTCATACAATCTCATCAAAAGATGCAGATTTGATGAAAGAATTTGTTTGATTTATAAATTTTGGTGTAGAAATTTTTTAAGCCCGGCCGGACTCCAACATCTGCAGGTTCACCCATCTCTAACTTTGATGACCCAGAACAATGAACCGCATAAAAGTAAATGAAGATGAGACGTTCGGGGCTGTAAAATGGAAATAGTAAGCGCTTGGGGCTGCGAATGGAAATTAAATGGTTGTAAGAACATGATAGCCAGCATGGATAAAACAATAGCTGCAGGCTGCAGCCCCACACCTGTGAGCATTACCGTGGCTGGATATCAAAATGGAGAGGGAAAAAATGACGTAGGGTTCCCCCATTTTTGATATCCAGCCATGTTAAAGCAGGCAGGTGGGGGCAAGTATTATTAGGATGAGAGGAGTCTCGGAAGAATACCAGCTCGCAGCTGCCCAGAATTGTCACATCCATTACCCAGCTAATTCCAATTGCCCTGGTGCGGTTGAAATCGGACTAGATTACTTACGGTTACTAAAGTTTCTAAGTAAAGTTTGTGCTGATGGAATGTAGGAGGTGGGAATGGTGGCAAGGAACGCTGAAGAGGTGATTTCTTTGTATAGCCTTAAAATGGTGGATTTTGATAGCAAAAAAGTTAGTGAAGTGAAATTGTGGAACCACTGGATTCTTGCATTTAGCACTGGATTTGCAGTTTCAACTCAACTGCTCCATCGGTGCTAATGCTGAGGCTTTCTGGATTATGGGGACTTCCCTCCCGTACCTCCTCTCCTGTAATGTCTCCTGGACACCTGCCGTGTGCACCTTTCATGTAGGGTATGGCGGTAGCAGCGCGCACCACCTGGCTGTCACCTCCGATCTTCCAGTCTTTACTCCCCACAAACCAGGGGCTCCCCGGAGTTGGTCTCTCATCTGGGGGGAGAGAACTACATCCTCCTGATCCCAGGGCTCATTCCGCAACAACCAAGTCTCTACTTCTGCCGGCCACTCCAGGCATCCCCCCACTAGAGCTCACCTCCAGCAGTAGACATCTCCTGTGCCCCACCAGGTAAGTGAAGGAGTTACAAGAGGTTGCTGAGGGGGTTCAAATGAGTTTGAAGGGATAGTTTGGGGCAAATAAATCCTTTTTGTGATGGCCTAGGGACAGGAGCTCTTTACATGCTTGTCTTTTCTTGCTTCTGCTTAGGCCACACCACTGGTCCCTCCTATTTTTGATAACTAGCAAAACAGACGGCTTTGAGCTCATATTACCAGGCTTGAGCCATGGTTATTGTGCTCTTGAAAGCCTGAAAATAACACCCCGCAGCCGCCCCAGAAGTGGCACATCCATTATATGCCCCAATTCTGGGAATTCACCTGACCCAGCAGAGCTATGCCTTTACAATTCCAGTTGCAGTAAGAAGAGCAAGACATGCTCACGCAGAGAGACTCTGAGGACCCCTCCTCCGACCTGACAGGCCAAAAAAGAGCAGGGGATCGAGAGAGAAGGCTGAGGTGCAGACAGAGGGTGGGTCGTGTAGTGCATATTGAGACTATATACAGAGGCTGAAGAGCATGTACTCGTACCTCTCAACTTTTGACTAATAGAAAGAGTGGAAAAAGTATGCAGCGTGCACATCATGGCATATTTTGGCCATGCCCCTAGCCATGCCCCCAAACTACACCCATTTGGCAGTGATGGATGTTCAGCAGACGTCTCGGACTCTTCATTCATTCATAGTCGTATCAGCCAGAACTTTCTCATCTTTATATAAGCGTCACTATATGACGTGGCTTTTTTGTGTCTGTGTTCACACATTGCAGAGATTTGGTGTTTTTTGCAGGATTTGTACCAAATCATACAGTAACAATCTTGTCTGATTATTGCATTTTTGCTGCATTTTTTTATGCCTTTTCCCCATTATTTCTTCAGTTTTTGTGGGTTTTTTTTTAGTACAGAAAAGCTTGGATACTGCACCTACACAAGTAACTGCAGTTTTTTTACATGCATTTTTTTAAGCTCCACCTCAAGAGGAAAATAACTGCGGAGTTCAGTGGCGTCTTTTCATGAAATCACAACCACTTTGCTTGGACCATTAAACACAGCAGAATTTCTGTGCAAAAAAATCAGTAGAAAGATCCGGCATTTACGCTACATGTGAACACGGACTAAAGGTCCATGCAAAGTGGATGAGACGTCATGAAATCTCCGCCCTCTGTGAATCTATATATGCTGCTGAACTGTGCAGTTTTGGTGGTTTTTTTCTCCATACATGTCTTTGTGGAGCTTGAAAAAAAATGCAAGTAAAAAAATGCTGTTTAATTTTTAAATAGAATCAAAGCTTTCCTGTAGTATTAAAAAAGTATTAAATGGGAGGGGACTTCAATCTGACCATGGATTCCTCCTCCGGTAAGTCAGCAATCTCCCCCTCGCAAATGTTCAACTTGAAATCTCACTTGACCCGACTACAGGCGGTGGATATTTGGCGGATACTTCACCTGAGAGATAGGGATTACACTTTTTATTCACCCCTCCATAACACATACAGTAAAATTGACAATTTTTTCATTTCTCATCATCTTCTCGGATGGGGTCCTACTGCTTCCATTGGCACTATGACCTGGTTGGATCATGATCCTATTTTCATTTCCTTCCATCCACTAGCCCATGGTGCCAAAACTTGGAACTGGCACCTAAATGCTAATCTTTTACAAAATGAAACCACAATAACTGAAGTTAAACAAACGATTGAAGAATTTATACACATCCATGAGCATGATGAAACTGCATGCCCTACCCAATGGGAAGCCTTAAAATGTGTGATTCGTGGCATCTTAATAAGAGAAGGGACAAGGCTAAATAAAGAACGGTCGGCACATATTTCAAGTCTTTTCGACCAAATTAGAGAGCTTGAAGGGCTACATAAACAAAACCCAGTAGACAAAAAGTCATGGTTAAATTGAGCAAAACTAGGGAGGATTTGAAGCAGCTTATTGATCAGATATATCTCTCATCCAGGGAAAAAAAAATACAAGGCTTATTCTATGAGTTTGCAAACAAGTGTGAGGGACCTTTGGCAAGACATCTTCATCCGAGGGCACCCAATTCATATATCCCACAGATCCGAAACACTAGAGGAAATGAGGTCCCTGCATCTGGTCAGATATCTCAGGCATTTAAAGATTAATATGAGTCTCTTTATAATATCAAAGGAAAATATACAGCTATGTCTCCAGCACGGCAACAGATGAAAATCAATGAGTATATTCATAGAACAGCATTACCTCAGCTATCGGAGGAGGTTAAGGACGACTTGGATCAGCCAATAACGTTAGCAATGGTAAATGAGGCAATACAATTGGCACCACCTAACAAATGCCCGGGCCTTGACGGGTTTTCGGTCAAATTTTTATAAACTACTGTCCCGATCCTAGTGCCCTTTCTGGTCAAAGTGTTCAATGAGGTTTCACCGACATGTGCATTTCCTAACCAAACACTAGAGGCCCACATATCCTTTATTCAAAAGTCACGGAAAGACCCAAATCTTGCCCCAACTACAGACCCATTTCATTAATCAATCTGGATATAAAATTGTTTTCTAAAATTATAGCCTTGAGATTGGCTACCCATTTGCCATATCTGATCCATAACGATCAAGTGGGTTTTATCCCAACGAGGGAAGCAAGAGACAACACTATAAAAACACTTCTGCTTTTGTCCCATGTCAAATTCAACCAAATACCCTCATGTATTTTATCTATTCATACCGAAAAGGCATTCGACTGTGTGAATTGGTGATTTATACAGAGCACCCTAAAGCAGATTAATATTGGCCCAAAGCTTCTCGATAAAATAATGGTCCTATATCATAATCCGTCGGCAAGGGTTAGATGTAATGGGATGCACTCGGGCCCCTTTGGGATCACGAATGGTACCAGACAGGGATGCCCTTTATCCCCATTGCTGTATTCTATTGTGATGGAGCATCTGGCGGTGGCTTTGAGGAACAATCCTAGTATCAAAGGCATCTCTGTCGGCCAAAACAATTATAAATTGTCTTTATACGCAGATGACTTGTTGTTATGTCACTAATCCAAGAGTGTCCTTACTGGTGGTCCTGAAGAAGTTTGATATGTACAGTGACGTGAGCAATTTTAACATCAACCTTTCTAAATCCGAAATCTTAAATATTAATTTACCAACATCAGAACAAGTAGCCTTGCAGAATGTATTTCCTTTCAAGTGGTGCGCTTCTTACAAGCAGTATCTGGGGGTACGATTAACATCAGATCCCACACAACTCTATCGACTTAACTATAAACCGATTCCTGATAAAGTGTTGACTGACATCCAGAAGTACAAAGGGGCGAAACTATCGTGGTTTGGCAAAATGAATGCCATCAAGATGGATATCCTTCCTAAGCTGCTTTATATTTTCCAGGCGGTCCCAAAAGTGGTACCAAATAACTTCTTCAAACAATTCAATGCAGCATGTTCCAGCTTGGTTTGGGGACAAGAAAGGCCATGTTTTGGCTTGTAGATTTTTATGTAGGCATAAAGTAAGGGGGGTGTAGGCCTTCCGGACTTTAAAAGTTACCATAGAGCACCCGTACTTGTCAGGATTATAGACTGGTTCCATCCGGGAGCCGGAAAGAGTTGGGTCTCCCTTGAGAACGACCTCTCAACAGTTGTCATTAACTTCGCTGCCATGGATTTCCAAAAAAACCCTTCAAAATACCACACTTACAGTTTCATTGACTCGGGATGTAGTTAGGATTTGGGATACTCTTAACAGAAAACAGGTCTTATCTTATTTACCAGGGCCCATGACACCAATATTTGACAATCCAAACTTTCCTCCAGGGATGAAGGTGGACAAATTTTTGGTATGGCCATCTAGCCATGGATTTAGACTTGGTCGGGTTGTGTCGGCCTCCCAGCCATTCCCTACCCTCTCAAGCTTAAGGGACGACTTTCCAGATCAGTCTTACCTTCTGCTTCAGTCCTTTGTGGCTGCCCTCCTACGGTTAACACAGGCGCAGAATTCTGATTTGAGTCCATTTGACTCTTTTCTACTCCAGTGTACTTAATTCTTACTCAGCACCATGATGATTTTGAGCCTTGGTTTAAAAAAGAATGAGAACGGGAACTGGGAGAGGTGTTTGTCAAGGGATCATTGGGAGAGGGCTTTGTTTTGTGCACACAAACTTCCGATGGCGTGTAAAGCTCAAGAACAAAATTATAAACTTATTACCAGATGGTATAAGTGTCCAGAGGATCTCCACAAAATTTACCCTTAAATTGCAGAAACCTGTTAGAGATGTGGTGCTGCATCTGGCAGTATGCTACATATATGGTGGGATTGCTCACCCATCCAACAACTGTGGAACAAGATTTTTGAGGTTTTTGCTAGAGTGACGGGAGTGAGAGTACATTTCTTGGAGCAAGTTGAGGGGTGCAGTTTTTAAAACTGTGTCACTTTGGGTATTTTCTGTCACCTAGGCCCCTCAAAGTCACTTCAAATGTGATGTAGTCTTGAAAAAAATTGTTTTGTACAATTTGTTGCAAAAAAAAATTCCTGATAAACTTTGAACCCTTCTAATTTTCTAACAAAAAAATAATGTTTCAAAAATTCTGCTCATGCAAAGTAAATATGTAGGAGATTTTATTTATTAATAATTCTATGTGACATAACTCTCTGGTTTAAGGGCATAAAAACTCAAAGTTTGAAAATTGCAAAATTTTTAACATCTTTGCCAAATTTCCAATATTTTCACAAATAAATGCAGAAAACATTGTCCTACATTTATGACCATCATGTAGTACAATATGTCCCTAAAAAAAAAAGTCTCAGAATCACTGGGATCGGCTGAATTATTCCAGAGTTATTAACTCTTAAAGCGACACTAGACAGTATTGAAACATTTGCCCTGTCATCAAGGTGAAAACCAAGCTGGAGGTGAAGAGGTTATAAAAAACAAAAAAACCAGCTAGGCCCAGTGACCTAGTTTATTTTAGATTCTTTGTTAAAGTTATGATTTATATGTTGGAATAGTCTTTATAGAGCTTAGAGTAACCTTATAGGAGTCACTTAATTGTTACATTTATTAGACAGGGAAAATAAATCTAATCTTCTACAAGTGACCTATGTCACCTAGGCGAGTTTGTATTGTTTCATCATATTTTGATTTATATTCTGTTGTAATCATTGTACTTATTATATAAAGGATATTTGAGTTTGAAAATATTCATTTTTGTGCTGCAGTTGTTTTGTTCTATGATTTTCTTAATGTTTTAAGCATGGAATTTCAATGAAGATCCATACAATAAGAGTAGGAACTAGCCGGTATTACACTGAACAAAAGGGCAAAAATCAAGTACCAAAGCATCAATGAATCTTGAATGAGTGCTTTTTCCTAGGGCAGCTTGTATCAGACACTAGATGTACAATGTAAACAACTGAAACTTAACAAGCCCTAATGGTGTGTGTACACATTAAGTATTTAGATGCACCATTTCTGCATCTCGTGGAAGTAAAAACAGCAGAAAAATGTGCTTTTTTGCTAAGTTTTTCGTTCATCTTTCATCTACGTTTTTGTAGTGTTTTTGGACACCAATAAATACTATATAGATAATATAGATAGATAAAAAATACAATTCAAACCAGAAGTTTACATACTTTATCTAAAAAGACACATATACATGTTTTCCTCACTACCTGACATGACATCAGAATAAACCTTTCCTGTTTTAGGTCAGTTATGATTAGAGATGAGCGAACCGGTGGCGGTTCGGCTCGAGGTCGGTTCACCGAACGGAGCTCCCGTTCGAGTTCGGTTCGTCGAACGTTCGACGAACCGAACTCGAACCAATAGGCTATAATGGGAGGCAATCACAAACACATAAAAATGCATTATAAATGTACACATAAAGTTAATAAACATTGCCATAACACTTACCGGTCCCCACGATCCCTCCTGCACTCTGTCTCCTGCCGCTATTCCATCCGATGATCGCTGAATCCTCCCAGTGACTGGCACTGCCAGCAGAGATGCAGGACCTATCGTGACGTCAAAATAGCCATGTGACCAGTCACGTGGCTATTATCTCATTGGCTACAGACTGGTCACATGACTATGTTGCGTCATGTAGGACCTGCGAGTGCATCTCTCCGGTACACGGTGCACATTTGTGTATCGCCGTGTACCGGCGACATGCTCTAGCACACGGTCGACTCCCCGTTCCGTTAGGGATCGGCTGACACAGCCGGTCATTAACGGAGATCACCGTTGCCATAGCAACGCAGTTAGCGGTGACGTCACCGCTAACCGCGGCTCCGGGAGCACCGTTGCTATGGTAACACGTCTGTCAGCGTTACCGCTGTTACTGCTAGCAGCACTGATCACTCACGGAGTGAAGGCTGCACGGGAAGCAGCGTCTTCCCCCATGCAGCAGTGATGTAGCAGAGCTGCATTTGTTGAACGAGAAAGACAGAAGAGCAGGATCGTGGAGGGCTGATAGGGGGTAATAAAGATGGAGTCTCTAATGTGTCTGTGTATTTATTTCTATTAAAGTATTTTTTCTCTGTGTGGTGTCTTTTTTTTAACCCTTTATTGGAGATTCTTAATGGCCGGGTCAAACGTGCCTGACATTAAGAATCTCTGGCTTAATACTAGCTAGTAAAACAAAGCTAGTATTAACTCATTATTACCCAACAAGCCACCCGGCTCCAGGGCTGTTGGAAGAGTTGCATACAGCGCCAGATGATGGCGCTTCTATGAGAGCGCCATTTTCTGGGACGGCTGCGGACTGAAATTCGCAGCAGAGGCGCCCAGAAACCTCGGGCTAACCTGTGCTGCGGATTCCAATCCCCAGCTGTCTAGTTGTACCTGGCTGGACACAAAAATGGGGCGAAGCCCACGTCATTTGTTTTTTAATTATTTCATGAAATAAGTGAAATAATTAAAAAAAACGGGCTTTCCTATATTTTTGGTTCCCAGCCGGATACAAATAGGCAACTGGGGGTTGGAGGCAGCCCATGGCTGCCTGCTGTACCTGGCTAGCATACAAATATATGGCGAAGCCCACGTCATTTTTTCGGTGGGCAAAAAACTTCTGCATACAGTCCTGGATGGAGTATGCTGAGCCTTGTAGTTCTGCAGCTGCTGTCTGCTCTTCTCCATACAGACAGATAGCAGCTGCAGAACTACAAGGCTCAGCATACTCCATCCAGGACTGTATGCAGAAGTTTTTTGCCCCCTGAAAAAATTATGTGGGCTTCGCCATATTTTTGTATGCTAGCCAGGTACAGAAGGCAGGTACGGCTGCCCCCAACCCCCAGTTGCCTATTTGTACCCGGCTGGGAACCAAAAATAAAGGGAAGCCCTTTTTTATCATTTCATGAATTTCATGAAATAATTAGAAAACAAATGACGTAGGCTTCGCCCCATTTTTGTGTCCAGCCAGGTACAACTAGGCAGCTGGGGATTGGAATCCGCAGCACAGGTTGGCCTGAGCTTTCTGGGCCCCACTGCTGCGAATTGCAGTCTGCAGCCGCCTCAGAAAATGGCATTTTCATAGAAGCGCCATCTTCTGGCGCTGTATCCAATTCTTCCAGCACCTGCCTGCTATACCTGGCTAGCATACAAAAATATGGCGAAGCTCACGTCCTTTTATTGTTGTTTTTTGGCAAAAAAAATAAAAAATGCTTCCCTGGATTCTCCATTGCCAGTGAAGGTAACACCAAGCAGTGGGGGTTAGCAGCCAGTAGCTGCTTGGATTACCCTTAGCTAGCAATACAAAAAATGCAGCGGGAGCCCATATATATTTTTTTTAATTATTTATTTAAATAACTAAAAACAAAATGGGCTTCCCTGTATTTTGATTGCTGGACATCACAGTGCTGTAAAAATAAATCTTTAAAAAAATGACGTAGCGCTCCACGGTATTTTTGATTCTCAGCGCAGATAAAGCAGACAGCTATGGGTTGCCACCCCCATCTGCCTGCCGTTACCTTGGTTGGCAATCAAAATACAGGGAAGCCCATTAATTTTTTCTATTTAAAAAATAGTTAAAAAAAAAAATGACGTTGGGTCCCCCCATTTTTGATAGCCAGCTAGGGTAAAGCAGACGGCTGTAGCCTGAAAACCACAGCTGGCAGCTTTACCGTGGTTGGGGATCCAATGTGGAGGTCCCCCCAGGCTCTTTTTTTATAATTATTTTATAAATATTAATAATTACACAAAAAAGGTAGGGTCCCCCCCAAATTGGATCACCAGCCAAGGTAAAGCGGACAGCTGTGGTCTGGTATTCTTAGGGTTGGAAGGTCCATAGTTATTGGGCCTTCACAGCCTAAAAATAGCAGGCCGCAGGCACCCCAGACGTGGCGCATCCACTAGATGCGCCAATCCTGGCGCTTCACCCCAGCTCATCCCGTGCCCTGGTGCAGTGGCAAACGGGGTAATAAATCGGGTTGATACTAGCTGTAAAGTCACCTGAGATCAAGCGCAGCAGTTTGTGATGTCATGGCGTCTATTAAATACCCAACATCATAAACTGTCAGTACTAACAAAAAAAAAAAATCGACAAAAGAAATTTATTTGACAAAACATTTCCTCTTTCACCAATTTATTGTAAGAAAAAAAATAAAGGGGTCCCACGACGACTCTGGACCGTCTAGAATATGGGGGGGAGACACTCAGGGAACGTATCCCCCATTTTCTAGGAGTGCGGACCCTTCATGTGAGGAGTGTGGGTACAATGAATCTGCACTCACTCATCCGGGTCCACAGCAGCAGAGTCCATGTCGTAATAGTTGCTACCAAAGCTGCAATGCCCTGCTCATGAGGTAAGGGCATGCCTAATCAGGAGAACTACTGTAGAGGAAGCTCTGCTCACTGGTATATAGGTGCTCAGAGGTAATAATAGATAAAATTAGTGAGTAACCTCGGCACTCTAAATCTCCCAGACTAAGTCAGTAAGTCACAACGGATAGTAATGCAAAATCACTCTTTATTGGTCCGTATTAAGAAAAAAAAAATTTTCATAAGCATATATGTTTTTGTCCAAAACAAGTTACAAATGACGTTTCGGCCTGAGCCTTCGTCAGATTGGACTTATCTGCATGTAATCATGAAAAATGACAATAATCAGTATCACATAAGAGTGAGAGAACAATAACATAAACTCGAACAATGTAGAGGTACAATTGGGATGCAGCAAAAAAATTGCAACACAGCAAGAAATGAAACACATGATACAAATGTCATAATACAGTACAAGGACAATATAGTAATGACAAATATGGGGTCAGAGTAGGCTTAGACAGCTCTGGTACGAAAGAGATGTCAATCATAAAGTAACATGTGCAGTAGGTGTAGAGCTACACTATGCATGGCAGAGCTAATGGGTAGACCGACCATAGAAAAAGAACGGAGAAAAAGTGGAAAAAAAGTGGAGAAGAAGTGGAGAAGAAGTGTTTGTTCATGCCAGATGGGAGATAAATAATTTTTTACCGGCGCTGTCATTTACTGTAACGTGATCATCAGTGTACGGTGTATACCTGTGATCACGTGAGCGGGGACCGGAAAAACCGTCCTGAATCATGATCTCCAGGGTCTCAGCTAGCCCTGAAACCCCGGAGATTTTCTGACACTGGGGGGCGTTATTCACTTATTTCTGCCTGCTGTTTATAAACGGCAGATCACAATAAGGCTACATTAACACGACCGATCCATTTTTGCGGTCTGCAAAAAACAGTCCGTTTTTTTTCACGGGTGCATCCGTGTGGCATCCGTTTCCGTTCCGTAGACGGTCCGTATGTCATCTGTTTGTCATCCGTGTGCCTTCCGTTTTTTTTGTGTACTGCAAAAAAACTGAAGGAGGGTAAATGCATAAATTTACCCAGGATCCATAGCTTCAACCTACATGAGGAGGTCACATGTTCACTCCAGTGCCACTTTCTACTGCTTTTCACAGCGTAGAGCACTCTGGTGATTTTCTTGTGCATGTGCACTTCATATCAGTCTTTTCTGTCATTATAATGGCAGAAAGACACATAATGTCCCACTCTCCTGCATTTTGTAATTTTGCACCCTTTGGTGCCTTTCATGTGGCACTAAGGGGTGCTTAGCTCTGTATTTAGCCAAAAAAATGAAAAAAAAAAAATGACGTAGGGTTCCCCCTAGTTTTGTAGCCAGCTAGGGTAAAGCAGACGGCTGCAGCCTGCAGACCACAGCTGGCAACCTCACCTTGGCTGGTAATCCAAAACTGAGGGCACCCCACGCTGTTATTTTAAATTAAATAAATAATTAAAAAAAAAAACACGTAGGGGTCCCCCCAAAATTGGATCACCAGCCAAGGTATAGCAGACAGCTGGGGTCTGATATTCTCAGACTAGGGAGGTCCATGGTTATTGGACCCTCCCCAGCCTAAAAATAGCAGGCCGCAGCCGCCCCAGAAGTGGCGCATCCATTAGATGCGCCAATCCTGGTGCTTCGCCCCAGCTCATCCCGCGCCCTGGTGCGGTGGCAAACGGGGTAATATATGGGGTTAATACCAGATGTGTAATGTCACCTGGCATCAAGCCCTGGGGTTGGTGAGGTCAGGCGTCTATCAGATACCCGACATCACCAACCCAGTCAGTAATAAAAAAAAATAGACGACAAACACATTTTTATTTGAAAAAACACTCCCCAAAACATTCCCTCTTTAACCAATTTATTAGAAAGAAAAAGAAATCCAGGTCTGGTGTAATCCAAGGGGTTGCCATGACGATCCACACTGTCCCAGTCAATGAAGAGCAGCATGTTCCCTATTGGCTGGGAGAGCAATGCAGTGACCTGAGCTAACATCAATGGGTCAGCCCAGGTCACTGCAGGGGATGACAAGTGCTGCTGTAAGCGAGGTACATTACCTGCGCTGATCTCCAGCACACTGACAGCACCTGTCACTGAGTTCAATGACCGCCGCCTTCACACCAAGTATCGCGAGAGGCCCGTGACGTCACCGCTAGTCAGTCTCGGGTCGGAAGCGAGAGAAGGTGATGTGACAAGCGGCGGCCATGGAGGACAGTGACAGCGCTGAGGTCGGGATGGCGGGACTTCATCACCGCAGGTAAGCCGAGCGGGGCCATGTGTGCAGAGTGTGTGTGTGTGTGAGTGTGTGTGTACATGCCGCGGGCAGGAGGGGGCGGAGCGAGCTGAGCGGGGAAGTGTGGGCTTCCTGCACGTAACTAGGATAAACATCGGGTTACTAACCAAAGCGCTTTGGTTGGATACCCGATGTTTATCTTGGTTACTAGCTTCTGGCAGGCTGCCAGGATTGCTCCCTGCACACTGTAGCTGTAAAAAGCCCTGCTTTTTGCTGCTAGAACCATTCTCGAACGTATCTAGAACTATCGAATTTTAGCAAAAAAGCTCGAGTTCTAGTTCGATCTAGAGCAGCCCCAAAATCACTCGAACCGCGAACTGGAGAACCGCGAACCGCGCTCAACTCTAGTTATGATTACCAAAATTATTTAAATTTGCCCTAGACCAGAATAATGGGAGAGAGATAATGTTTTAAGGCTACTTTTATTATTTTCTGCAAAGGGAAAAGTTTACATACATTAAGAGTACTCTTAGACTTTAAACAATATGGCACAGCCCATATGATGTCATGTGTTTGGAAGCTTCTCATAGGTTTATTGGCAACATCTGAGTTAATTAGAGACTCACCTGTGGATGTGTTTTACTGCAGAACTGAAACACACTGCTTCTGTGTGTAGCATCATGGGGAAGTCAAAAGAAATCAGCCAAGATCTCAGGAAGAGAATTATGGACTTACACAGTTCTGGTTCATCTTTCAGGGCAATTTTCAAATACCTGACGTCTCATTCATCTGTACAAACAATTATACACAAGTACAAACAATATGGTAGAGGCCAGCAATCATATTGCTCAGGAAGGAGACTGGTTCTGTGTACTAGAGATGAATGTGCTTTGGTCATACATGTGCATATCAGCCCCAGAACAAAAGCAAAGACCTTGTGAAGAAGTTGGTAAGATTGTGTCATTATCCACAATGATAAAGGAGAGTAGTAGAATATGGTTTTAACACCGCGCCAATGACCGCTATGGATGTCTGTAAGATTAATGTTACTTTTTATTTAATTTACAGGTCAACGCGTTTCTGGAGTCTCTGCTCCCTTCCTCAGGACATGCAGGAAAAAAGTACATCAAATCTACTGAAAAGACGGGGCACACAGGATATATATACACTCCGTCACATTGACGTCAAGAGCCAGCCTCCTTTAAAAAAATCCGCGGGAAAAACATACATACAAGACTAAACATGACGTAGTACAATGATTTGGACAAAAAATACAGAAACTCACAAATAAAAATATTGCTCCGATATGTCACAATACATGAAAAATCATTATTATTCATCACTGTGAATCAGTCTCGAACCCCTGTGTTAATATGGTTACTAAATGAAATAAAAAGTAACATAATCTTACAGACGTCCATAGCGGTCATTGGCGCGGTGTTAAAACCCTATTCTACTACTCTCCTTTATCACACATCTTGGGTGCTGCTGCCGTGGCCTGGATTATCATGCGTGTATAGTAGTTGTGACTTTCACAACTCGATTCGGTGAGTGCATTTGCTCTTGTTTCACCCCATATTACTCGGGTAAAACCCTATTGCGCTTTTTTTCTCCACAATATTCACTTCTGACAGTAATATTATCCACAATGAAACAATTACTGTATCAACATGGGCTTATAGGCCACTCTGCCAGGAAACAGACATTACTCCAAAAGAAAGCCAGAGTAATGTTTGCAAATGCACACAGGAACAAAGACTTTAATTTTTGCATACATGCCATGTGTTCTGGCGAAACTAAAATTGTACTGTTTGGCCATAATGACCATCATTACGTTTTGGAGGAAAAAGGGAGAAGCTTTGAAGCGTAAGAATACCATACCAACTGTGAAACATGGGGGTGGCAGCATCATGCTGTGGGGTTGTTTTTCTGCAGCAGGGACTCATGGACTTCACAAAATAGATGGCATCAGGAAAAAAGATTGTGTAGCAATACTGACGCAATATCTCAAGACATCAGCCAGGAACTTAAAGCTTGGGCAAAATGGGTTTTCCAAATGGACAATGACCTGAAGCATACTGCCAAACTGGTTACAAAGTGTAAGTATAACAAAGTCAGTGTTTTACAGTGGCCATCACAAAGCCCTAAACCAGGGGTGGGCAATTAATTTTCCCATGGAGCCACATGAGAAATTGGGATGGTTTTAGAGGGCCAGACTAATATAATTAACTCAGTTATACCCAATCATGTATATAGTATATACACTAACCCTCCATAAACAAACAGTAAGTTAATATAAAGATTCAATAAAAATATGGAGGTCAGTGGGAGCATACATACTGGCCCTGGTGGCGAGTGGGGAGCATACATACTGGCCCTGGTGGCGAATGGGGAGCATACTTACTGGCCCTGGTGGCGAGTGGGCAGCATACTTACTGGCCCTGGTGGCGAGTGGGAAGCATACATACTGGCCCTGGTGGCAAGTAGGGAGCATACATACTGGCCCTGGTGGGGAGCATACATACATACTGGCCCTGGTGGCCAGTGGGGAGCATACATACTGGCCCTGGTGGCCAGTGGGGAGCATACATACTGGCCCCGGTGGCCAGTGGGGAGCATACATACTGGCCCCGGTGGCCAGTGGGGAGCATACATACTGGGCCCGGTGGCCAGTGGGGAGCATACATACTGGGCCCGGTGGCCAGTGGGGAGCATACATACTGGGCCCGGTGGCCAGTGGGGAGCATACATAATGGCCCTGGTGGCCAGTGGGAAGCATACATACTGGCCCTGGTGGCCAGTGGGGAGAATACATACTGGCCCTGGTGGCCAGTGGGGAGCATACATACTGGCCCTGGTGGCCAGTGGGGAGCATACATACTGGCCCCGGTGGCCAGTGGGGAGCATACATACTGGCCCCGGTGGCCAGTGGGGAGCATACATACTGGGCCCGGTGGCCAGTGGGGAGCATACATACTGGGCCCGGTGGCCAGTGGGGAGCATACATACTGGGCCCGGTGGCCAGTGGGGAGCATACATAATGGCCCTGGTGGCCAGTGGGAAGCATACATACTGGCCCTGGTGGCCAGTGGGGAGAATACATACTGGCCCTGGTGGCCAGTGGGGAGCATACTGGCCCTGGTGGCCAGTGGGGAGCATATATACTGACGGTGCTGAGGGCACAGGCAGGCAGCACTGCAGCAGCAGAGCCTAAGGGCTCCTCTGGCTGCCTTCTCTGAGTCCTCTGTGTGTCTGCTTCTTCTATTGCAGGCACAGGGGGGACCTGAGAAGACACAAGTGCTGGTCTCTCCCCTCCTGCATGCACTCTGCTCTCTGGCTGCTGCTACTGGTACACTTACCTCAGTTGCAGAACAGACATTTTTGAAGTGGCCGCTATGCAGCTGAGTCGGTCACATGTGAGGATCCCTGGGTAGAAGGGGCAGGCAAAGGGGGCGTGGCCAGCATCGACAGCAGCAGGAGGGGACCAAAAAGGCCATCCGAGCAGTGTGTGTGTCCAGCATTCAGAGGGGGTGTGGATGACCGCAAAAGGGGCGTGGCTAGCAGCATAGATGCCATGGAAGGCATCCAGAGACTGTGACCAGCATCCAGAGGGGCATAACTGGCAGCAAGAGGGGGTGTGACCGGCAGAGTGGGGGGGTGTAGCAGCTGCCTATCACTGCACTGCGGGATACATAGCTCCCGGCAGTGAGAGCGGGGCTGAGGCATAGATCAGGCCACGCCTCCAACTGTGAGCTAAGATGGGCGGGCCGGTCACAGACATCGGCAAAGCTGAAAAGGCAGGTGTGAGCAAGGTGACCTACAAACATGGCTCAGTTACACCAGCTCTGTCAGGAGGAATGGGCCCAAATTCCTACAACTATTGCGAGAAGCTTGTGTAAGGACATCCAAAATGTTTGACCCAAGTCACACAGTTTATAGGCAATGATAGTAATGAAATGTATGTAAACTTTTAACTTTGCATAAAGTAATACAAATGGCGTAAAACATTCTCTCTGTCACTATTCTGGCATTTGGCAAATATAAATAATTTTGATAATCTTAATTGACCTAAGACGGGAAAGGTTTATTCTGAATTCATGTCATATAATAAAAAAACGAGCAGATGTGTCTTTTTAGATAGTGTATGTAAACCTCTGATTTCAACTGGTATATATAGACAAACAGATATATAGACATATAATTGCACAACCCCCAACATACAATAAAATTGCTCCTAATTACTTGTTTTGGTAAGGTTTTTTTAATTACTAAATAAATAGAAAAAAAAAACCAGACGTGGTGTCCCTTCTATTTTTTCTTTTATTCTTTATTTAACAAAGTGATATTATATTAACAGCTATATGTTAAATGACAATAAATGTGGACAACAATCAATGTAACAATACAATTTACATGTAGGCAAAAACAAATTAGATTGAAATACTAATGAGTAGTTAGAGATGAGCGATCAAACAGATGTTCGAGTTCGGCGGGTCCGGCTGGACTTAAAAAAAACAAATGTATACTCCAAAATTTATACACTAAATTCCTGCACCAATACTGCATCTCCTGGCAAAACCCCCCGAAATGCTTCAAAACACAATATGATTTTCATACACAAGATGAAAAGACTTTCATACAATCTCATCAAAAGATGCAGATTTGATGAAAGAATTTGTTTGATATATAAATTTTGGTGTAGAAGTTTTTTTAAGCCCGGCCGGACTCCAACATCTGCAGGTTCACCCATCTCTAACTTTGATGACCCAGAACAGCGCTTGGGGCTGCGAATGGAAGTTAAATGGTTGTAAGAACATGATAGCCAGCATGGATAAAACAATAGCTGCAGGCTGCAGCCCCACACCTGTGAGCATTACCGTGGCTGGATATCAAAATGGAGAGGGAAAAAATGACGTAGGGTTCCCCCATTTTTGATATCCAGCCATGTTAAAGCAGGCAGGTGGGGGCAAGTATTATTAGGATGAGAGGAGTCTCGGAAGAATACCAGCTCGCAGCTGCCCAGAATTGTCACATCCATTACCCAGCTAATTCCAATTGCCCTGGTGCGGTTGAAATCGGACTAGATTACTTACAGTTACTAAAGTTTCTAAGTAAAGTTTGTGCTGATGGAATGTAGGAGGTGGGAATGGTGGCAAGGAACGCTGAAGAGGTGATTTCTTTGTATAGCCTTAAAATGGTGGATTTTGATAACAAAGAAGTTAGTGAAGTGAAATTGTGGAACCACTGGATTCTTGCATTTAGCACTGGATTTGCAGTTTCAACTCAACTGCTCCATCGGTGCTAATGCTGAGGCTTTTTGGATTATGGGGACTTACCTCCCGTACCTCCTCTCCTGTAATGTCTCCTGGACACCTGCCGTGTGCACCTTTCATGTAGGGTATGGCGGTAGCAGCGCGCACCACCTGGCTGTCACCTCCGATCTTCCAGTCTTTACTCCCCACAAACCAGGGGCTCCCCGGAGTTGGTCTCTCATCTGGGGGGAGAGAACTACATCCTCCTGATCCCAGGGCTCATTCCGCAACAACCAAGTCTCTACTTCTGGCGGCCACTCCAGGCATCCCCCCACTAGAGCTAACCTCCAGCAGTAGACATCTCCTGTGCCCCACCAGGTAAGTGAAGGAGTTACAAGAGGTTGCTGAGGGGGTTCAAAGGAGTTTGAAGGGATAGTTTGGGGCAAATAAATCCCTTTTGTGATGGCCTAGGGACAGGAGCTCTTTACATGCTTGTCTTTTCTTGCTTCTGCCTAGGCCACACCACTGGTTCCTCCTATTTTTGATAACTAGCAAAACAGACGGCTTTGAGCTCATATTACCAGGCTTGAGCCATGGTTATTGTGCTCTTGAAAGCCTGAAAATAACACCCCGCAGCCGCCCCAAAAGTGTGCACATCCATTATATGCCCCAATTCTGGGAATTCACCTGACCCAGCAGAGCTATACCTTTACAATTCCAGTTGCAGTAAGAAGAGCAAGACATGCTCACGCAGAGAGACTCTGAGGACCCCTCCTCCTACCTGACAGGCCAAAAAAGAGCAGGGGATCGAGAGAGAAGGCTGAGGTGCAGACAGAGGGTGGGTCGTGTAGTGCATATTGAGACTATATACAGAGGCTGAAGAGCATGTACTCGTACCTCCCAACTTTTGAAGAATAGAAAGAGTGGAAAAAGTATGCAGCGTGCACATCATGGCATATTTTGGCCATGCCCCTAGCCATGCCCCCAAACTACACCCATTTGGCAGTGATGGATGTTTAGCAGACGTCTCGGACTCATCATTCATTCATAGTCGTATCAGCCAGAACTTTCTCATCTTTATATAAGCGTCACTATATGACTTGGCTTTTTTGTGTCTGTGTTCACACATTGCAGAGATTTGGTGTTTTTTACAGGATCTGTGCCAAATCATACAGTAACAATCTTCTCTGATTATTGCATTTTTGCTGCATTTTTTATGCCTTTTCCCCATTATTTCTTCAGTTTTTGTGGGGTTTTTTTTAGTACAGAAAAGCTTGGATACTGCACCTACACAAGTAACTGCAGTTTTTTTACATGCATTTTTTAAGCTCCACCTCAAGAGGAAAATAACTGCGTGTTCAGTTCACTGAGTTCAGTGGCGTCTTTTCATGAAATCACAACCACTTTGCTTGGACAATTAAACAGCAGAATTTATGTGCAAGAAAATCAGTAGAAAGATCCGGCATTTACGCTACATGTGAACACGGACTAAAGGTCCATGCAAAGTGGATGAGACGTCATGAAATCTCCGCCCTCTGTGAATCTATATATGCTGCTGAACTGTGCAGTTTTGGTGGTTTTTTTCTCCATACATGTCTTTGTGGAGCTTGAAAAAAATGCAAGTAAAAAAATGCTGTTTAATTTTTAAACAGAATCAAAGCTTTCCTGTAGTATTAAAAAAGCATTAAATGGGAGGGGACCTCAATCTGACCATGGATTCCTCCTCCGGTAAGTCAGCAATCTCCCCCTCGCAAATGTTCAACTTGAAATCTCACTTGACCCGATTACAGGCGGTGGATATTTGGCAGATGCTTCACCTGAGAGATAGGGATTACACTTTTTATTCACCCCTCCATAACACATACAGTAAAATTGACAATTTTTTCATTTCTCATCATCTTCTCGGATGGAGTCCTACTGCTTCCATTGGCACTATGACCTGGTTGGATCATGATCCTATTTTCATTTCCTTCCAACCACCAGCCTATGGTGCCAAAACTTGGAACTGGCACCTAAATGCTAATCTTTTACAAAATGAAACCACGATAACTGAAGTTAAACAAACGATTGAAGAATTTATACACATCCATGAGCATGATGAAACTGCATGCCCTACCCAATGGGAAGCCTTAAAATGTGTGATTCGTGGCATCCTAATAAGAGAAGGGACAAGGCTAAATAAAGAACGGTCGGCACATATTTCCAGTCTTTTAGACCAAATTAGAGAGCTTGAAGGGCTACATAAACAAAACCCAGTAGACAAAAAGTCATGGTTAAATTGAGCAAAACTAGGGAGGATTTGAAGCAGCTTATTGATCAGATATATCTCTCATCCAGGGAAAAAAAAATACAAGGCTTCTTCTATGAGTTTGCAAACAAGTGTGAGGGACCTTTGGCAAGACATCTTCATCCAAGGGCACCCAATTCATATATCCCACAGATCCGAAACACTAGAGGAAATTTGGTCCCTGCATCTGGTCAGATATCTCAGGCATTTAAAGATTAATATGAGTCTCTTTATAATATCAAAGGAAAATATACAGCAATGTCTCCAGCACGGCAACAGATGAAAATCAATCAGTATATTCATAGAACAGCATTACCTCAGCTATCGGAGGAGGTTAAGGACGACTTGGATCAGCCAATAACGTTAGCAATGGTAAAATAGGCAATACAATTGGCACCACCTAACAAATGCCCGGGCCTTGACGGGTTTTCGGTCAAATTTTGTAAACTACTGTCCCGATCCTAGTGCCCTTCCTGGTCAAAGTGTTCAATGAGGTTTCACCGACATGTGCATTTCCTAACCAAACACTAGAGGCCCACATATCCTTTATTCAAAAGTCAGGGAAAGACCCAAATCTTGCCCCAACTACAGACCCATTTCATTAATCAATCTGGATATAAAATTGTTTTCTAAAATTATAGCCTTGAGATTGACTACCCATTTGCCATATCTGAGCCATAACGATCAAGTGGGTTTTATCCCAATGAGGGAAGCAAGAGACAACACTATAAAAACACTTCTGCTTTTGTCCCATGTCAAATTCAACTAAATACCCTCATGTATTTTATCTATTCATGCCGAAAAGGCATTCGACTGTGTGAATTGGTGATTTTTACAGAGCACCCTAAAGCAGATTTATATTGGCCCAAAGCTTCTCGATAAAATAATGGTCCTATATCATAATCCGTCGGCAAGGGTTAGATGTAATGGGATGCACTCGGGCCCCTTTGGGATCACGAATGGGACCAGACAGGGATGCCCTTTATCCCCATTGCTGTATTCTATTGTGATGGAGCATCTGGCGGTGGCTTTGAGGAACAATCCTAGTATCAAAGGCATCTCTGTCGGCCAAAACAATTATAAATTGTCTTTATACGTAGATGACTTGTTGTTATGTCACTAATCCAAGAGTGTCCTTTCCGGTGGTCCTGAAGGAGTTTGATATGTACAGTGATGTGATCAATTTTAACGTCAACCTTTCTAAATCCGAAATCTTAAATATTAATTTACTATCATCAGAACTAGTAGCCTTGCAGAATTTATTTCCTTTCAAGTGGTGCGCTTCTTACAAGCAGTATCTGGGGGTACGATTAACATCAGATCCCACACAACTCTATCGACTTAACTATAAACCGATTCCTGATAAAGTGTTGACTGACATCCAGAAGTACAAAGGGGCGAAACTATCGTGGTTTGGCAAAATGAATGCCATCAAGATGGATATCCTTCCTAAGCTGCTTTATATTTTCCAGGCGGTCCCAAAAGTGGTACCAAATAACTTCTTCAAACAACTCAATGCAGCATGTTCCAGCTTGGTTTGGGGACAAAAAAGGCCATGTTTTGGCTTGTAGATTTTTATGTAGACATAAAGTAAGGGGGGTGAAGGCCTTCCGGACTTTAAAAGTTACCATAGAGCACCCGTACTTGTCAGGATTATAGACTGGTTCCATCCGGGAGCCGGAAAGAGTTAGGTCTCCCTTGAGAACAACCTCTCAACAGTTTTCATTAACTTCGCTGCCCTGAATTTCCAAAAAAACCCTTCAAAATACCACACTTACAGTTTCATTGACTCGGGATGTAGTTAGGATTTGGGATACTCTTAACAGAAAACAGGTCTTATCTTATATACCAGGGCCCATGACACCAATATTTGACAATCCAAACTTTCCTCCAGGGATGAAGGTGGACAAATTTTTGGTATGGCCATCTAGCCATGGATTTAGACTTGGTCGGGTTGTGTCGGCCTCCCAGCCATTCCCTACCCTCTCAAGCTTAAGGGACGACTTTCCAGATCAGTCTTACCTTCTGCTTCAGTCTTTTGTGGCTGTCCTCCTACGGTTGACACAGGCGCAGAATTCTGATTTGAGTCCATTTGACTCTTTTCTACTCCAGTGTACTTAATTCTTACTCAGCACCATGATGATTTTGAGCCTTGGTTTAAAAAAGAATGAGAACGGGAACTGGGAGAGGTGTTGTCAAGGGATCATTGGGAGAGGGCTTTGTTTTGAGCACACAAACTTCCGATGGCGTGTAAAGCTCAAGAACAAAATTATAAACTTATTACCAGATGGTATAAGTGTCCAGAGGATCTCCACAAAATTTACCCTTCAATTGCAGAAACCTTTTGGAGATGTGGTGCTGCATCTGCCAGTATGCTACATATTTGGTGGGATTGCTCACCCATCCAACAACTGTGGAACAAGATTTTTGAGGTTTTTGCTAGAGTGACGGGAGTGAGAGTACATTTCTTGGAGCAAGTTGAGGGGTGCAGTTTTTAAACCTTGTCACTTTGGGTATTTTCTGTCACCTAGGCCCCTCAAAGTCACTTCAAATGTGATGTAGTCTTGAAAAAAATTGTTTTGTACAATTTGTTGCAAAAAAAAATTCGTGATAAACTTTAAACTCTTCTACTTTTCTAACAAAAAAGTAATGTTTCAAAAATTCTGCTCATGCAAAGTAAATATGTAGGAGATTTTATTTATTAATAATTCTATGTGACATAACTCTCTGGTTTAAGGGCATAAAAACTCAAAGTTTGAAAATTGCAAAATTTTTAACATCTTTGCCAAATTTCCAATATTTTCACAAATAAATGCAGAAAACATTGTCCTACATTTATGACCATCATGTAGTACAATATGTCCCTAAAAAAAAAAAGTCTCAGAATCACTGGGATCTGCTGAAGCGTTCCAGAGTTATTAACTCTTAAAGCGACACTAGTCAGCATTGAAAAATTTGCCCGGTCATCAAGGTGAAAACCAAGCTGGATGTGAGGTGTTGTCAAGGGATCAGTGGGAGAGGGCTTTGTTTTGTGCACACAGACTTCCGATGGCGTGTAAAGCTCAAGAACCAAATTATAAACTTATTACCAGGTGGTATAAGCGTCCAGAGGATCTCCACAAAATTTACCCTTCAATTGCAGAAACCTGTTGGAGATGTGGTGCTGCATCTGGCAGTGTGCTACATATATGGTGGGCAGGGCTGGATTAAGGTTGGTGGGGGCCCCTGGGCAGAAAATCTGGTGGGGGCCCCATAAACGTTAACATTTTTAGCCATAACAGTAGAGCACGAACTGTAGCATTTAGATATAAATCCAATGAACAGTTATCTTCTGCCTCTTCTGCCACATTCAGATTTACAGGACTACAATACAGACACAGTCAAGGATCACTCACAGCAGTCACTTATACACAGAAAGTAGAGTTACTCACATATTTTTTATTCATCCCAATGTTAAAGAAGTTGTCCAGTTACCAAAACTGATTTTTTTTTTTCTGATAAATCTTGCTAATATGTGCCCCTCAACACATCTATTATGTTTTGTGTGTGCGCGTATATACAGTGTATGTGTATGTGTGCGTATATACAGTGTATGTGTATGTGTGCGCGTATATACAGTGTGTGTGTATGTGTGCGCGTATATACAGTGTGTGTGCGTATATACAGTGTGTGTGCGTATATACAGTGTGTGTGTATGTGTGCGCGTATATACAGTGTGTGCGCGTATATACAGTGTGTGCGCGTATATACAGTGTGTGTGCGTATATACAGTGTGTGTGTGTGTGTGTGTATGTGTGTGTGTATGTCATACTCACCTGTCTGCAGGGTCCCGGTGCCATGCCTGCTTCCAGCCCCTGTCTCGGTACCGCCGCTTTGGCTGTGTGCAGTCTCCCCGGGGCACGTACAAAGCTTGCAGGACCTGGCGGTGGATCACCTGATGCAGTCACCTGACGCATCAGCTGATCGATTCTCGCGGTGCCGGTGGCCGGCTATCAGCTGATCCTGCCGTCAGGGGACTTCATCAGCTGATTACCGGCAGCTGCTGCAGTGATCGGCCAGGATCAGACTCCGCTGCAGGAGCTGCCGGTAATCAGCACATAAGTGAGTATTTATTTATTTATTTATTTTTTTTTTCTACTGATGCATCAGCTGATTGTATAATCAGCTTTTATACAATCAGCTGATGTGTGATGTGATTCACATCCTTGATCCTGACACATCATCTGATCACTTTGCCTTCCAGCAAACCGATGAGATGATATTGGATCCGGATTGGACGGCGCGGGACCCTTGACCCAGGATTACTGCGGAGGGGGGTTTATTTCAATAAAGATGGAGTCACTAATTGTGTTGTGTTTTATTTCTAATAAAAATATTTTTCTGTGTGTTGTGTTTTTTTTTTTTATCATTACTAGAAATTCATGGTGGCCATGTCTAATATTGGCGTGACACCATGAATTTCGGGCTTACGGCTAGCTGATAATATACAGCTAGCCCTAACTCCATTATTACCCAGCTAGCCACCCGGCATCAGGGCAGCTGGAAGAGATGGATACAGCGCCAGAAGATGGCGCTTCTATGAAAGCGCCATTTTCTGGGGTGGCTGCGGACTGCAATTCGCAGTGGGGGTGCCCAGAAAGCTTGGGCACCCTTCACTGTGGATTCCAATCCCCAGCTGCCTAGTTGTACCCGGCTGGACACCAAAATAAGGCGAAGCTCACGTCATTTTTTTTTTTAAATTATTTCATGAAATTCATGAAATAATTAAAAAAAAAAAGGGCTTCTCTATATTTTTTGTTCTCAGCCAGGTACAAATAGGCAGCTGGGGGTTGGGGGCAGCCCGTACCTGCCTGCTGTACCCAGCTAGCATACAAAAATATGGCGAAGCCCATGTCATTTTTTTTTCTTTTTGGGTAAAAAACTGCATAATCCTGGATGGAGGATGCTGAGCCTTGTAGTTCTGCAGCTTCTGTCTGCTCTCCTGCATACACTAGTGAATGGAGGATGCTGAGCCTTGTAGTTCTGCAGCTGCTGTCTGCTCTCCTGCATACACTAGTGAATGGAGGATGCTGAGCCTTGTAGTTCTGCAGCTGCTGTCTGCTCTCCTGCATACAATGAACATTTTGAATAAGGAAATGACATCAGACCTTTTTTTTTTTTCATCAACAATCTTTAATGGCATTGTGCACTGATTAAAAACGCAGTGAGCAAAAACGCAGCACAAAACGCACCAAATCGCGGCAAAAACGTGACATGCAGCACCGCAGATGACAGAGCAGAGCAAGTTGGTGACATGCTCTGCTCTGACACATAGTGTGCTGCATGTCACTGTATCCACTCTGGGACTTGTTGTGCAGGTGACCGGATGATAGATGTCACTAACTTGCTCCACTCTGTGACTTCTGCTGCATTGTTCCAACTGTATACACTCTCACCTGAACAAGTCTCAGAGTGGGGCAGTTATTGACATGTATCATCCGGTCACCTGCACAACAAGTCCCAGAGTGGAGACAGATAGTGACATGCAGCACACTATGTGTCAGAGCAAAGCATGTCACTGTCTCCACTCTCGGACTTGTTGTGCAGGTGACCGGATGCTACATGTCACTGTCTCCACTCAGGGACTTGTTGTGCAGGTGACCGGATGCTACATGTCACTGTCTCCACTCTGGGACTTGTTGTGCAGGTGACCGGATGATACATCACTAACTGCCCCACTTTGTGATTTCTGCTGCATAGTACCAACTGTATACACTCTCACCTGCACAACAAGTCACAGAGTGGGGCAGTTAGTGACATGTATCATCCGGTCACCTGCACAACAAGTCCCAGAGTGGAGACAGATAGTGACATGCAGCACACTATGTGTCAGAGCAAAGCATGTCACTGTCTCCACTCTGGGACTTGTTGTGCAGGTGACCGGATGCTACATGTCACTGTCTCCACTCTGGGACTTGTTGTGCAGGTGACCGGATGATACATGTCACTAACTGCCCCACTCTGTGATTTCTGCTGCATAGTACCAACTGTATACACTCTCACCTGCACAACAAGTCCCAGAGTGGAGAAAGATAGTGACATGCAGCACACTATGTGTCAGAGCAGAGCATGTCATTGTCTCCACTCTGGGACTTGTTGTGCAGGTGACCGGGTGCTACATGTCACTAACTGTCTCCACTCTGGGACTTGTTGTGCAGGTGAGAGTGTATACAGTTGGTACTATGCAGCAGAAGTCACAGAGTGGGGCAGTTAGTGACATGTATCATCCGGTCACCTGCACAACAAGTCCCAGAGTGGATACAGTGACATGTATCATCCGGACACCTGCACAACAAGTCCCAGAGTGGAGACAGTTAGTGACATAAAGCACACTATGTGTCAGAGCAGAGCATTTCACTGTCTCCACTCTGTGACTTGTGGTGCAGGTGACAGAGTGTAGACAGTTGGTCCCATGCAGCAGGACAGGTGGCAGAGCACAGCGGTGACATGCCTGTCAGTATCTTGCTGCTGGGAGGAGCAGATGATCACACTGCCCGACACCGGACGCTCTCCTGACATCGCAGCAGAGCGGGCGGGTGGAAAGTGTGAGCACATACTTACGTGCAGGGGGGGATTCAGCTGAAGAACCCCCCCCCCCCGTACTGCACACTGGCGCCCCGTGCCTCACCATCTGCAGGACGCCGGCTCCACACTGACGTCCTCCGGATCCTCCCCTCGATACTGGGCTGTGATGTGCGGTAGTCACCGCCCACAGCCCTGTCACTCAGTGTGAGTGGTGCCAGCCTCCTCTGACGTACCCGTCTTGTTTGAGAGCCCGGAAATGCCGGGACGTCAGAGGATGCCGGCGGCCACAGCTCCAGGGGGTCATGTGACCGGCACTGAGCGTGCAGGATTGCGCCGCTCAGTGCCAGAACTGGAAACAGAAGCCAATGGAGAAAACGCCTAGAAAGGTAAGTAGAACTCCTACAGAAAATAAAAAAAATGGGTGAACCACCCCTTTAAGCAGCCAGGGCCGCTCCAGGTTTTTGTGGTCCCCGGTTGAGTCTCAGTGGGCCCCATCCACATGCAGACACGCACATACACATACAGGCATACGTACATATACATATTTGAAGACAAATTCACAAAAATACATTTAAACGGACAAATATATGCACATATGACATACATGCACTGACATACATGCAGACACAGACGCATTACAGGTGTTAATATGGAGAAGTCACAAGCAGCATCACTCACCTCCCCCGCTTGTTTCCGTCCAGCTCCTCCAGGACATGTGGCTGTGTTGCATGATGGCTATCACTAACAGTCATCACTGCACACCGTGCACACTGACACAGCACTGCTGTATATACATCACAGGAGGGGCTGGGGCCTACAATATATACATTACAGGAGGGGCAGGGGGCATAGACGTTACTGGGGGGGGCATAGATGTTACTGGAGTGGCAAACAGCTCTGGTGGCGTACACATTACTGGGATGGGTGGCTTAGCGCTCTGGGGTGCCGCACAGACTGCTCTGATTCATATATACACACACACAGCTCTGCTTCACACACACACACACACACAGCTCTGCTTCACACACACACACACACACACACACAGCTCTATTTCACACACAGCTCTGCTTCACACACACAGCTCTGCTTCACACACACACAGCTCTGCTTCACACACACATAGCTCTGCTTCACACACACACACACACAACTCTGCTTCACACATACAGGTCTGCTTCACACCACACATCTTTCTTCAGCTCTGCTTCACACACACACACACACACACACACAGCTCTGCTTCACACACACACACAGCTCTGCTTCACACACACAGCACTGCTTCACACACACACACACAGCTCTGCTTCACACACACAGCTCTGCTTCACACACACACACACAGCTCTGCTTCACACACACACAGCTCTGCTTCACACCACACATCTTTCTTCAGCTCTGCTTCACACACACACACACAGCTCTGCTTCACACACACACACAGCTCTGCTTCACGCACACACACACACACAGCTCTGCTTCACACACACACACACACACAGCTCCTCTTCACACACACACACACACACACACATACAGCTCTGCTTCACACACACACAGCTCTGCTTCGCACACACACAGCTCTGCTTCACACACACAGCTCTGCTTCACACACACACACACAGCTCTGCTTCACACACAGCTCTGTTTCACACACACACAGCTCTGCTTCACACCACACATCTTTCTTCAGCTCTGCTTCACACACACACACACACACATCTTTCTTCAGCTCTGCTTCACACACACACACACACACACACACACACACAGCTCTGTTTCTCTCTCACACACACACACACACACCTATCTTCAGCTCTGCTTCACACACACACACACAGCTCTGTTTCTCTCACACACACACAGCTCTGTTTCACACACACACACACACACACACTCACACCTCTGTTTCTCACACACAGCTCTGTTTCACTCACATACACACACACACAGCTCTGTTTCTCACACACACACAGCTCTGTTTCTCACACACACACACCACACATCTTTCTTCAGCTCTGCTTCACACACACACACACACACACACACACACAGCTCTGTTTCTCACACACAGACACACACACACACAGCTCTGTTTCTCTCACACACACATCTTTCTTCAGCTCTGCTTCACACACACACACACACACACAGCTCTGTTTCTCACACACACACACACACACAGCTCTGTTTCACACACACAAACACACACACAGCTCTGTTTCTCACACACACACACACCACACATCTTTCTTCAGCTCTGCTTCACACACACACACACACAGCTCTGTTTCACACACACACACACAGCTCTGTTTCACACACACACACAGCTCTGTTACACACACACCTGTTTCTCACACACACACACACACACACAGCTCTGTTTCTCACACACACACACACCACACATCTTTCTTCAGCTCTGCTTCACACACACAGCTCTGTTTCTCACACACACACACACACACACACACTCACACACAGCTCTGTTTCTCTCACACACACATCTTTCTTCAGCTCTGCTTTACACACACACACACAGCTCTGTTTCTCACACACACACAGCTCTGTTTCTCACACACACACACATCTTTCTTCAGCTCTGCTTCACACACACACACACGCAGCTCTGTTTCTCACACACACACACACACACAGCTCTGCTTCACACACACACTCACACACAGCTCTGTTTCTCTCACACACGCATCTTTCTTCAGCTCTGCTTCACACACACACACACACACACACACACACAGCTCTGTTTCTCACACACACACACACTCACACACAGCTGTTTCTCTCACACACACATCTTTCTTCAGCTCTGCTTCACACACACACAGCTCTGTTTCTCACACACACACACAGCTCTGTTTCACACGCACACACACAGCTGTTTCTCACACACACAACTGTTTCTCACACACACACACACACACACACACCACACATCTTTCTTCAACTCTGCTTCACACACACACACACACACAGCTCTGTTTCTCACACACACACACATCTTTCTTCAGCTCTGCTTCACACACACACACACACACACACACACACACCACACATCTTTCTTCGGCTCTGCCCTTACCTGCTCTGATGCCATCCTCCTGCTGCTCCGGTATAGGCTGCCATCCTCCTGCTGCTACTCCGGTGAGTCTCCTCTCCTGGCCGCGGCATTGGTCTTCTCCTCCGCGGCCGCGGCATCCATCTTCTCCTCCGTGGCCGCGGCGTCCATCTTCTCCTCCGCGGCGCCGGTCTTCTCCTCCGCGGCCACGGCGTCCTGTTGTGACGTCCGCGGCGTCCTGCTGTGACGTCCGCAGCATTGGACGCCGCAGCAGAGCAGGGAGCAGGCACACCTCTGACCCCGGAAGTACAAGCGCTGTTACTTCCGGGGTCAATCAGCGTCCTGCGCCGCAGTTTGTTTTTGCGTCTTAGAGACGCAGATACAAATAAATGTAGGTCCGCCCCCTCCCGCCGAAAACACAGCTGATTTATGATTTATTAGACTGTCTTTACGGAGGGGGAGCGGGTGTGAAGAAAAAAAAAAATTGCTGACGGGTGGCAAGTATGGCCCTGGTGGTGGGGGCCCCCTTGGAAGCTCTTTTGGTGGGGACCCCGGGGCTGAAGCCCCGCCTGCCCCGCCTATAATCCGGCCCTGATGGTGGGATTGCTCACCCATCCAACAGCTGTGGAACAAGATTTTTGAGGTTTTTGCTAGAGTGACGGGAGTGAGAGTGCACAACCCCCCGATAGGTCTGCTTTCCATGATTCCAGCATCAATTAAGGCAGTTAAACAAGGTCACTTGAAATATTGTGTGACAGCAGCCCATACTATATTCCCAAGGCAATGGTGATCATCCAATGCCCCCACTTTGAAGGAATAGATCACAGAAATGGACGTTTTGAGTAGAATGGAGCGGCTTACCTCCTACAGTAAATTGCACCTGGACAGATACTACTTGGTTTGGCAAAGCTGGATTATGTTCCGAGACTCACCTGATTTCCCTTGGTTCGTTTAACGTTACTCCTCATAAAGAGGTCAGATGCTTCAGATTGGACTAAATTACTCAGATTGAGATATTTAAGCTCTCTCCCCCCTCCACTCCCCCCACCCCATGCCTTCTCTTAAGGGCTGCTTCTCACTTGCGAGTTTCTCGCAGTAGAGCAATGCGAGAAAAACTCGCATTGAAATCGGACACATGTTAGTCAATGATTCAGCTCTCATCTGCGATTTTTTTCTCAGTCCAAATTGGACCGAGAAAAAAATCGCAGCATGCTGCTTTTTTGCGAGTTTCTCGCACCATTTGTCCCAATGATTTCCTATGGAAGGGGATTAAAAGTAGCATCACACACGCGCACCACCGTTCACATTTGCGAGTGTGGCAGTAACTTCGCTCATTAGATGAATGTGACAGCACATTCCCATAGGTTAATTAAATGACACATGTGTAATAGCTTTTATCTAATTAAGATGTTGCATGAAACTAGCATCGCAATCGCAACACACACGCGAGCAAAAAGCATCGCACTTTTGTTGCACTCGCACCTAACGTGAACTAAAATCAGCCGAGTTTTTTTCAGCCCAGTCGGACCGATTTTACTCGCATAGATGTGTTTCCACCCTAACCCGTCTCTATTTCTTCTTTTCTCTTTCCCTTTCTATTAATGTCTTTATCTCCGTGTTCTTTTTTCCTAAACCTTGGCTTTTTCTTTTGATATATTTTTTTTTTTTTTACGATTCTGTTATGGGACTAACGACACAACATAAGGAAAGCATAGCACTTTATATGTGATGTTAAACGATTCTTAACTGTATTGTTGATATCCTTTTAGGCATGATTTGCAATGAATACATTTACAACTGAATATTGATATGTCTTGATGTAATTTACACTTTCTATTTTCAATAAAAATTTGTTTATGAAAAGAAGCATTAACCCCTTCACGACCGGCCGATTTTTCGCTTTCCGTTTTTTTTTTTCGCCATTCTTTTTCTGAGAGACGTAACTTTTTTATTTTTCAGTCAATATGGTCATGTGAGGGCTCATTTTTTGCGGAACGAGCTGTACTTTTAAATGAAACCATCAGTTTTACCATATTGTATACTAGAAAATGGCAAAAAAATTCCAAATGCTGAAAAATTGCAAAAAAAGTGCGATAGCACTATGGTTTTTGAGATATTTTATTCACTGTGTTCACTATATGGTAAAACTGATGTGTGGGTGTGATGCCTCAGGTCAGTGCGAGTTCGTAGACACCAAACATGTATAGGTTTACTTTTATATAAGGGGTTAAAAAAAAATCGGAAGTTTGTCCGAAAAAAGTGGCGCACGTTTTACGCCATATTCCGTGACCCGTAGCGTTCTCATTTTTCGGGATCTTATGCTCAATGACGGCTTATTTTTTGCGTCTCGAGCTGACGTTTTTAACGGTACCATTTTTGCGCAGATGCTACGTTTTGATCGCCTCTTATTGCATTTTGCGCAAAAGTTGTGGCGACAAAAAAACGTCGTTTTGGCGTTTGGAATTTTTTTGCCGCTACGCCATTTACTGATCAGATTAATTGATTTTATATTTTGATAGATCGGGCGTTTCTGAACGCGGCGATACCAAATGTGTGTATATTTTTTATTTTTTTAACCCTTTAATTTTCAATGGGGCGAATGGGGGGTGATTTGAACTTTTAGGTTTTTTTGTTTTTTTTTAATTTTTTAAAACTTATTTTTTAACTTTTTTTTTTTATTTTACTAGTCCCCCTAGGGGGCTATTGCGATCAGCATTCCGATCGCTCTGCAGTATCTGCTGATCACAGCTGGAAGGCTGTAAACAGCAGATACGCTGTCTTTCTCTTTTGCTGTGCCCCGGGCACAGCGAAAGTGAAACCAAGTCATGTGTAGTACAGGAGTCATCACATGACCCTGTGCTACCATGACAACTATCGGGAGTCACGTGATCGCGTCACGTGACTTCCGGTTTCGGGCGGTAAGTAAATGCTTACCGCAATCGCGCTTATAATGGCGCTGTCATGTATTGACAGCGCCATATAAGGGGTTAATCGGCACGAGCAGATAACGATTCTGCTCGTGCCTAGCAGGCACACATCTCAGCTGTGAAAATCAGCTGAGATGTGTGCCGATCGCGGCATGCTGCCGCCGGAGGACCGCGGGCAGTAAGATTATGTCATTTAGGACGTAATTTTATGGCCCGCAGTCGTTAAGGGGTTAAAAACCTGGATTCGCATCTGCACCAAACATGTATCAAATATCTGGGAAACGCATTAAAAACGCAGCAAACACGCAAATCAGAGAAGATTGGTATTGTGATGCTTGGTGTCCAGAAAAAATGTAACACATGCTACATGTGTACACGGCCTTAGTGATAAATTATTATTACATTTTTTATGGGTTTTGATAGAGAAAAATAATTAATTGCACCATTTTTTTCGCCATTTACCGATCCCCATAAATAATCTGATCACTGTTTTCTAGTTGTTATGATTATAGGGACACTAAATATGTTATTTGCTGATTTGTAATGTTTATTATTTTTTTAAAAACTCAGAATAAAAATCATGTTATTCTATTTTTGAATTACTTTTAGTCATTTTATTATTAGAAGAAATAAATAATTACTCTCCCTTTAGAATACAGGACCTAGAGATGCTCTGCTCTGTACAATGGATCTCTGTGTACTGTGTAATCACAGGCTTCAATGCAGGTTCATCTATATAAAATCCTTCCTCTGGCAACATCAAAGCTGGTGGCTCAACAGCTAGGACAGCTAGGGCTGCTGTTATGTGTTTGAAAGTTGCTGGTCTGAATCCAAGGGAGAGAGTGAAACATAAAATTATATTTTTGACTGTTTATTTTTTAATTTCTTTATAGTAGTTTTATAGGAGCAAAATAATCTATCATCTATCCCTCTTTCATAAATTATCTATCCCTCTTTCTATCTATTTATCTATATATCTATCTATCATCTATCCCTCTTTCTATCTATCTATTTATCAAACACTGCAAGAGGCTCTCACAGGGCTGAGCACCATGTGTACCTGAGCACAATGAGCGATGCTCGCTTGAGTGGAGTTCGCACGTAAATCATCCAAACTCTGAACCCGAACTCGTTTTTTTTAAAGTCTATGTTCTGTTCGAAAATCGAACATCAGGTTTGTTCCTCTCTAGTAAAGAGGCTCAGCAGCTCTCTAGATCTTTTGGGATGGGAATATAGCAATTAATTTTGGTAAAATGTGTGTGTATATACATACATACATACATACACAATAGAATTGTCCTGTTCGTGATGTTATTTTAATTTGACGTATGGAGTGATTAGACAGTTATTCCCAAAAAATAATGCTATCCATTGAATAGGAGATAACTTGATGATTGCTGGGGGTCTGACTATTGAGACCTCCACCAATTCTGAAAATGATTCTCTGCAACCCCATCCTGAATGGACTGAAGGTGCGCATGCTCCACCTTTGCTCCTGTCCATACCATACCATACCATACCATACCAGACACAGTTCTGTTTATGGGATTGCTAAGTACAATGTACAATTTTTTGGGATAATGCTTTAAAACACCACTCCAGCATTTTCATTATTGCACCACTTTAGTGGTTAGCTTTTTCCAGTGGCACTCCAATCAGTCTGCGGTGAAAAATGACCTACTGGGAGATCCAGTGTTTCATGGAGGTCACAAATCAATACTTTTCTATGAGAGCCTCATTCTGGCCTTGTTCTGGCTTCATAGAGATGTATTGGGAGCTTGTGATTAGTGATTTGTGAATGTATTTGTCACGATTCGCTATTCGCAGAATAGTACGGTATTCTGGCTATCCATTATATTGTGAGTAATGGTGTATTTACCTCACTATATTCAGATGTTCCGCCTAGCTATTTTGGCACCTGCTTTGCAGCCAATAAGCATGCTGGGCTTCTTAACCAATCACAGTAATGCTGCAGCCCTCTTGGTTGTGGCATTACTATGATTGGCTAGCCGCTCAGCGTCATGGGGTCTATAAAAGACTTTCCACCGCCATTTTCTGCACATTGCCTCTGGAGCTAGTGTTGTAGGGATATAGCAAACAGCTGCTAGGGAGAGTGTAGACCTTTTAATAACACAAAAAGCCATTTTCAGGACTACCTGCAGTGTAGGTCAGTGTAGTGTAAGGAGGGACAGATTTCTGAGCAGAGACAGTGTTTAAAGCAGTGTGTGTCACCTCCATAATACTTTCCCGAAACCTGAATACAATAGCTCTTTTAAGAGCTGATAGCACTGAACATAGTCACACCAGGGAGGGAGAGATTGTGGATTAGGTAGTTAATCGGGACCTGGTTTCACAATATTTAGGAGTTCACAGCCTGCCTTGCAGCTACCAGACAAGCCACATTATCACGTTAATGGCTATTGCAAATAAATACAAAGCAGTAGACTAGCAATCAGTGCTGCCTGATACAATAAATGCACAGGTCCTGTTTACACAATAATTAATAGCTCACAGCCTGACTTCTGCTGTCCGTCCACAGTCACCACATTAATAAGTTGTTAGTGGCCTTTGCAAATACAAAGTAGGACTACCATTTTGAGCTGCCTGATACTTATTTCCACAATATTTAGGGTTTTCACAGCTTGACTTTTACCGTCCACCCACATCAGCCACATTAATACGTTGCTTGTGGCTTTTGCAAATAGTTACAAAGAAGTACTCTAGCATTTACTGCTGCCTGATACAGTAAAGCACCGTTCCTGTTTCCATCTTTAGGGGTTCACAGCCTGACTTGTGCCATCCATCCACATCAGCCACATTAATACATTGCTAGTGGCCTTTGCAAATAGTTACAAAGCAAGACTCTACCATTTAGTGCTGCCTGATAAAGTAAACGCACCTGTCATGTTTCCACAATATTTAGGGGTTCACATCCTGCCTTTTGTCATCCAGATCAGCCACATTAATACGTTGCTAGTTTTTGCAAATATAAAGCAGGATCTGTTTTGTACGTATCCTGTGGTTGGCTCAGGCCTCTCACTTTGCAGCATTGAAGAGGGACGTGAAGAGGTGGCATGCATTGATCTGCAAATATTTGAGGACCTACGGCCAGAAGAAAGCCAATTTGAGGAAGATGATTTACTGTCCTCAGAGGTGGCGGCTGATGAGGATGAGACTCAGTTGCCATCAGGTCAGCCTATAATCTCCAGTGGGAAGTAGGATGAAATGGAAGAAGAGGTGGTCAATGATGAGTCCACTGATCCAACCTGGACTATTGACATGCATAGCCAGCACAGCAACACAGAGGAAGACAGATATGTAGCACCAACACAGGAACCAAGTGGTAGTGGTTTGCCCAGAGTGAGAACTAGGTCAACTGTGCCCAAGAGCACCCCCTCTGTGGCCCAGGTCAGGGCAAGGGAGCGTTCAGCCACTGTCTGGAATTTTTTTCCTAAAAGTCCTTCAGAGAAAAACATTGTAATCTGTAGCATCTGACATACCAGGTTAAGCAGAGGTCAAGGTAACGGCAACCTGAGCACCACCAGTTTGTGGAACCACATGGCAGCCAAGCACCGCAGTATGTGTGCAGAACACCAGGGTACCAAATTTATGTCTTCAGGTCAATCTACTGCCATGTCACCAGGGCTGCGTCCTTCTCAGACTGCTGTCCAGGAAGCAGGCAATCATACATCTTGCCCACAAGGTGCAATTGCACAGACAAAGCAAATATCATCCACTTTCTTGTCCCAGGAAAGCGTGCAGTTGCCCATGCGTGAGATCTTGGAAAGGAAGCATAAATACCCACAGGCACAAAACCTAAACTTGCTAATTGCCAAATACAATCTATATAGTGTAAATATGTTCACTGCACCTCTAGATGAATTCATTGCGGAGTGGAGTTTGTAGAATGGGTCACATGTGGGGGATTTCTGCTGTCCTGGACCTCAGGGGTTTAGCCAATGTGACATGGCACCCGCAAACTATTCCAACTAAATCTGAACTCATATATGGCTCTCCTTCCCTTCTTCACTTAGTATTGTGCCTCAAAAGTAGTTTTTGACCACATATGGGGTTTTGCCATACTCAGTAGAAATTGCACAACAAATTGTATGTTCCATTATCTTCTGTTACCCTAATGAATTTGAAAAATTTGGAGTTAAAGCAACATTTTTGTGGTTAAAATGTATTTTTTTCATTTTCAAGGCTCAATGGTATAAAATTCTGTGAAGCACCTGGGCATTCAAGGTACTCACCAAACATCTAAATAAATTTCTTGAGGCATCTAGTTTCCAAAATAGGGTCACTTGTGTGGGAGCTCCATTGTTTAGGCACCTCAGGGGCTTTGTCAATGTGACATGGCACCAGCAAACCATTTTAAATAAATCTGAATTTAATGTTACAGAGTGTAAAGAGATCAATAGGAACAGGGGAGCCTAACTTCCCCTCAGGCTAGGAGATCCCTGGCTGATCCTGATACCAAAGATACAGTGCCTTGCGAAAGTATTCGGCCTCCTTGATTTTTTTTCAACCTTTTCCCACATTTCAGGCTTCAAAGATAAAATGTAAATTTTATGGTGAAGAATCAACAAGTGGGACACAATTGTGAAGTTGAACGAAATGTATTGCTTATTTTAAACTTTGTAAAAAAATAAATAACTGAAAAGTGGGGCGTGCAATATTATTCGTCCTCTTTACTTTCAGTGCAGCAAACTCACTCCAGAAGTTCATTGAGGATCTCTGAATGATCCAATGTTGTCCTAAATGACTGATGACGATAAATATAAGCCACCTGTGTTTAATCAAGTCTCTGTATAAATGCATCTGCTCTGTGATGGTCTCAGTGTTCTGTTTAAAGCACAGATAGCATCATGAAGACCAAGGAACACAACAGGCAGGTCCGTGATACTGTTATGGAGAAGTTTGAAGCCAGATTTGGTTACAAACATTTTTTCAAAACTTTAAACATTCCAAGAAGCATTGTGCAAGCGATCATATTGAAATGGAAGGAGTATCATACCACTGCAAATCTACCAAGACCCGGCCGTCCATCCAAACTTTCATCTCAAACAAGAAGACTGATCAGAGATGCAGCCAAGAGGCGCATGATCACTCTGGATGAACTGCAGAGATCTACAGCTGAGGTGGGAGAGTCTGTCCATAGGACAACAATCAGTCGTACACTGCACAAATCTGGGTTTATGGAAGAGTGGCAAGAAGAAAGCCATTTCTCAAAGATATCCATAAAAAGTATTGTTTAAAGTTTGCCACAAGCCACCAGGGAGACACACCAAACATGTGGAAGAAGGTGCTCTGGTCAGATGAAACAAAAATTTAACTTTTTGGGCACTATGCCAAACGATATGTTTGGTGTAAAAGCAACACAGCTCATCACCCTGAACACACCATCCCAACTGTCAAACATGGTGGTGGCAGCAACATGGTTTGGGCCTGCTTTTCTTCAGCAGGGACAGGGAAGATAGTTAAAATTGATGGAAAGATGGATGGAGCCAACTACAGGACCATTCTTGAAGAAAACTTGTTGGATTCTGCAAAAGACCTGAGACTGGGATGGAGATTTGTCTTTCAACAAGAAAATTATCCCAAACATACAGCAAAATCTACAATGGAATGGTTCACAAATAAACATATCCAGGTGTTAGAATGGCCAAGTCACAGTCTAGACCTGAATCCAATCGAGAATCTGTGGAAAGAGATGAAAACTGCTGTTCACAAACACTCTCCATCCAACCTCACTCAGCTCCAGCTGTTTGCAAAGGAAGAATGCGCAAGAATTTCATTCTCTCGATGTGCAAAACTGATAGAGACATATCCCAAGCGACTTGCAGCTGTAAACACAGCAAAAGGTGGCGCTACAAAGTATTAACTTTAAGGGAACGAATAATATTGCACACCCCAATTTTCAGTTTTTTATTTTTTAAAAAAGTTTAAAATAAGCAATACATTTCATTCAACTTCACAATGGTTTCCCACGGATTGTTGATTCTTTTTATCTTTATGTTTGAAGCCTGAAATGTGGGAAAAGGTTGAAAAACATCAAGGGGGCTGAATACTTTTGCAAGGCACTGTACAGTCATGGCCAAAAGTTTTGATAATGACACCAAAATTATATTTTCACATGATCTGTTGCCCTCTGGTTTTTAATTGTGTTTGTCTGATGTTTTCATCACATACAGAAATATAATTGCAATCATATTATGAGTACCAAAAGGTTATATTGACAGTTAGAATGAGTTAATGCAGCAAGTCAATATTTGCAGTGTTGACCCTTCTTCTTCAGGACCTCTGCAATTCTCCCTGGCATGCTCTCAATCAACTTCTGGACCAAATCCTGACTGATAGCTGTCCATTCTTGCATAAGCAATGCTTGCATTTTGCCAGAATTTGTTGGTTTTTGTTTGTCGACCCGTCTCTTGATTGCCCACAAGTTCTCAATGGGATTAAGATCTGGGGAGTTTCCAGGCCATGGACCCAAAATCTCTATGTTTTGTTCCATGAGCCATTTAGTGATCACCTTTGCTTTATGGCAAGGTGCTCCATCATGCTGGAAAAGGCATTGTTTGGCGCCAAACTGCTCTTGGACATTTGGGAGAAGTTGCTCTTGGAGGACATTCTGGTACCATTCTTTATTCATGGCTGTGTTTGTAGGCAAGACTTTGAGTGAGCCGATTCCCTTGGCTGAGAAGCAACCCCACACAAATGAATCATTTCAGGATGCTTAAAACAGTTGGCATGAGACAAGACTGGTGGTAGCGCTCACCTCTTCTCCTAATAAGCTGTTTTCCAGATGTCAAAAACAATCAAAAAGGGGATTCATCTGAGAGAATGACTTTACCCCAGTCCTCAGCAGTCCACTCCCTGTACCTTTTGCAGAATATCAGTCGGTCCCTGATGTTTTTTCTGGAGAGAAGTGGCTTCTTTGCTACCCTCCTTGAAACCAGGCCTTGCTCAAGCAGTCTCCGCCTCACAGTGCGTGCAGAAGCACTCACACCAGCCTGCTGCCATTCCTGAGCTAGCTCGGCACTGCTGGTAGTCCGATCCCGCAGCTGAAACAATTTTAAGATACGGTCCTGGCATTTTCTGGTCCTTCTTGGGCGCCCTGGAGCCTTTTTGTCAACAATGGATGCTCTCTCCTTGAAGTTCTTGATGATGCGATAGATTGTTGACTGAGGTGCAATCTTTGTAGCTGCGATACTCTTCCCTGTTAGGCCATTTTTGTGCAGAGCAATGATGGCTGCACGTGTTTCTTTAGAGATAACCATGGTTAACTGAAGAGAAACAATGATACCAAGCACCAGCCTCCTTTTAAAGTGTCCAGTGGTGTCATTCTTACTTAATCATGACTGATTGATCACCAGCCCTGTCCTCATCAACACCCACACCTGTGTTAATGGAACAATCAGTAAAACAATGTTAGCTGCTCCTTTTAAAGCAGGAATGCAATGATGTTGAAATGTGTTTTGGGGGTTAAAGTTCATTTTCTTTGCCAATATTAACTTTGCAAGTAATTGCTGTTAAGCTGATCACTCTTTATGACATTCTGGAGTTTATGCAAATTGCCATTAGAAAAACTTAAGCAGTAGACATTGTAAAAATTAATATTTGTAGCATTCTCAAAACTTTTGGCCATGACTGTACATCTGAAGGTGACAATATTTGAGCCGCCTTCCTAATTTTAACTCCTTAACAACCCTGGTCTAATGCCCCCCCTCCATAAACCCTGGAGAGGGTTGGGATAGGAGTGATAAATCCCTCACAAATAAAAAGACGGGACAAAAAACAAAACTCAATCTCACAGAAATCACTCACAGAGTTATAGACAATATGTTTCAGGAGGAAGCTAAAGGAATAGAGGATATAATCCAACAAGAGTATTTCCACAACACACCAAAGCGCACACAGAAGTTCACCAACTATTCGATATCAAAGCACAAGCTATCATCGGCATGGAAGACCAGGCATCACCATCTTAACAAGGGAAGTGACTGTGATAGATTTCCTGGAACATGTGACTCAAGCCATAATCCACAGGCTAGCAGAAATTAACTTCTGCAAGCCAAATTATTAACAGGAGCATAGCTGGTCGACAACCAAACCTGTCTTTTCAACTCAAAAGCAGCATCGTGTGGAGTTTCTGACTCTTCTGTGTGAACAGCGTCAAAAGTAGTCCTGACACTCTGAACGTTTTGAGCCAGACACAGTGTGTCACTCAGATATGGCATTTCTTCTCTCCTTCACTTTGCACTGTCTCAAAAGTATTCAACCGTATATCGGGTATTGGTGTACTTAGGAGAAATTGCACAATAAATAATACCGTATTTCTTACAATGCCAAATATGGAGTAAAAATATCCAAAAAATACAGAATAATATGAAAAAATAAACATTCATTTTATTAAAAACCAATCCAGTAACAAAAAAAAGTTATTTAATAATTTAAAAGAGAGACCTGGGTGCAGGTATGATAAATAAGTGGATCAAACACCCACCAAGGCATAGTAAGGAGAGGGTTTATGCAACGTAATAAATAATTATGTAAGCAGTCCTTTAAAATCCTTGTGTGATACTAAAGGCTGCTTTACACCTTACAATTTCGCATACGATATCGTATGCGATGTGACCGGCCCCCATCGTATGTGCGGCACGTTCAATTTGTTGACCGTGTCGCACAAACTATTATTTCCCATCACACGTACTTACCCTTCCATACGACCTCAATATGGGCGGTGAACATCCACTTCCTGGAGCGGGAGGGACGTTCGGCGTCACCGCGACGTCACGCGGCTGCCGGCAAATAGAAGCGGAGGGGTGGAGAGGAGCGGGATGTAGACATCCCGCCCACCTCCTTCCTTCCGCATTGCCGGCGGGAGCCACGGGACGCAGGTAAGCTGCAGTTCATCGTTCTCGGGGTGTCACAGACAGCGATGTGTGCTGCCTCGGTAACATTGAACAACCTGACGTTCAATTTTTAGTAATTGAACGACGTGCATGCGATCAACGTTTTAACGTTCAATCGCAATCGCATGGAGGTTTCACACACTACAATGTAACTAATGATGCCGGATGTGCGTCACTTACGACGTGACCCCGCCGACACATCGTTGGATAAATTGTAGCGTGTAAAGCCTAGCTTAAGATCACAACAACGTATTAATGACAGTATGTATATAGTAATGTCAGCAAGTGAGGTATAGTGTAAAAGCAAATTAAACCTATGCAACCGTGCATGTCAGTGTAAGTAACATTAAATAGGTATTGAAGTCCAGCTTACGCATTGTGTCCCAAAATGGGGACAGGAGACCACAGAACTCTTCCCACTAGGGAACACCATATGTACAGTAAGCTGGACTTTAATACCTAAAAATGTATGTTTTTATTTTCACAGCTCAATGTTACAAAATTGTGTGAAACATCTGGGGGTTCAAGATATTAGCCAAACATCTAGAAAATTTCCTTGAGGGATCCAGTTTCCAATGGGGGGCTCACTTGTGGGGGAGTTCCCTTATTTAGGACATCAGGGGCTGTCCAAATGTGACATGGCTTCTGCTATCAATTCCAGACAACTTTGTGCTCTAAAATTCAAATGGCACTCCTGCCTTTCTATCTCTGCCATGCGCCCAGACAGTTGATTTCCACCACATATGAGATATCATCGTACTGAGGAGAAATTGCACAACAAATTTGTGTGTTGCAGTTTCTCCTGCTATCCTTGTGAAAATAAAATGATTGGCATTAAAGTAACCGTTTTGGGGGAAAAATGTATTTTTTTTTTTTATTATTTTCATGGCTCAACGCTATAAAATTCTATGAATCACCTGGTGCTTAAAGGTGCTCACCAAAGATCTAGATAAATTCCTTGAGGGGTATAGTGTCCATGTTAAGAAGTTCTACTGTTTAGGCATCTCAGGGGCTCTCCAAATGTGCTATCGATTACAATTTTGTGCTCTAAAATTCAAATGGCGCTTCTTCGTTTCAGAGTCCTGTCTTGCGCCCAAACAGTAGATAGTAGATTTCCACCACTTCCAAGGTATCAGCACATTTAGAATATATTGCACAACAAATTTTATGGTGCATTTGCTCCTCCTACTCCTGTGAAAATTCAAAATTTGAGGCTAAAGTAACATATTTGTGGGAAAAATTACTAAAAATGTTTTATTTTTCCCTTCTACATTGCTTTAGTTCTTGGGAAGCACCTAAAGAGTTAAGCTTTTTAGATGTGATTTTTAGCAGTTTGAGGGGTGCAGTGTAATATATATTTAATATAATTCAGTAGTAATTGTGAGCACTCTGTAATGTATTTATACTAATACAGTACCATTCTAATTTATTTGTCAATTTTCACTATATCTATGCCCCCTAAAAATACCCAGATAGATTTTAGTCCCTTTTGTTTTTTAATATATGATTAAATACAATTTATTGATATTATTTATGAAGTATGAATCACTTTTTTTTACCCATGGGTTTCTGTACTAAACCAAGGGTTCTGGAATTACATGTGCCATGCTCATCATTATTATAGGACTTTAGTTGCTATAAATTGCATATCATGTTGTCTTAAAATTAGTGAAGGAATAGGAATGGAAAATTGAAACTTAGAGAATTTTTTTAAACTATATTTAATTATAAACAAGTCCATAGCTTTTACTTTGCATGTGTCAGCAATTATACATTTTTGTAGTATTCGGTAACAATAGGTTTATATTACATCTGTGAATTTAGAAACTTCCAATTTTACATTAATCTGATACTTTATTGACATTTCAGGATGTTCTAATATATACACTGTAATAGAGAAATAAAACATTTGGGTGCAGTTTTTATTACACATTTAGATATTGATCCTTATGAATATGTTAGACAAATGTTAACTGAAGATGTTTTGCTAGTTTTGCCTAACCTGAATTACAGTATGTGCAAAATTGAGATACAAAATTGTTTGCAAACATTCAAATATATATCGTCACAGCGGGTAATTTTCATTGGTGGTTACATTCATAGTGGTTTCATTCCTAAATATTTCATTATATACAGAAGGACAGTATTCTTTGTAGAGATGTTCTACTAAAGTGTTACTACCAGGTACCATAGTAAGTTTTGCATCTGAGTTCATGTAGTTCCAGAGATGCAAAGCATAGGAGTCATTGAAAGTTGGCATTTTGTCCCAAACCTTGTAATATTCTCTCCACGAAGAGTACGATATAGGGTAGAAGCGTTGGGGATTGACGTAAGTAATGTTTCCACACATGGCATCTTCAGTTCTATTAAACTTGGGTAAATCACAAAATGTTTTTAAAATACGGGTAAAGAGACTTGGCCCCTGCTGACCCCATATTCCGCCATTATAGTTCTCAACAAAGTCCTCCATACATTTCAGAGTAAAATAATGATGAGTAGAAAACCCCAAAACACTGTTGCCAGTAGATTTAGAGTGTTCTGCAGCTAGAAAGTCTTTAATCGGAATGGCTCGTGTTGAGATCATGTCTGTATCCAGATATACGCCACCATACTTCCATATCAGAACTATTCTGCAGCCATTAGAACTGTTGTTCTTCCAGTAGCGCTCCTTCTTTGGTTCAATCTGAAAGCAAAATAGATACATTAAGAGTAGGGATGAGCGAATGTTCGGTATCCGTACTGAACATATGGTGTCCATGTACTAGACCTAGGCACAAACATTTTACTGTTTTTCAGGTTGTTGTTCAGTTTTGTCACTCAAATAAAGCTTGCTGACAGGTTGTAAAGCAGACAATCAGCAAGATTTTAGGCTGTGGGCACTTCCGGAGCCATCGCAGCCATGCTATGTATTAGTATGGCTATGATTGGCAGGTGCAACCTGTGACTTGGCCTATATAAAGGCCGCCATTTTGCATTCACTATAATAGGGAGAGTATGATGTTTGAGTGAGGGACAGTGATAGGCGCATATTGTCCAAAAATAAATACATTGTAGGGATAGGACGCTGTAGAAGTGAGACACAGTGATAGTTGCATGAAAATTAAAATCCAATACAGCGCTGCATCACACAGCTTTGTATAGTGCAACAAAACAGCAGCTTCCAAGTGGTGTAATCTGTTAGCTCAGTCTACCAAAAATCATAGTGTGTACAGCATTCTTGGCTGTGTGAATATGTTTGCAACCTTATACTGTGTTGCATTATGTAACTTGGCGTACAGCTCCGAAACAGTAGCTAACAGGCGGTATAATCTGTTAACTCAATCTTGAAAAAAAAACTGTGTACAGTGTGCATTGCTGTGTGAATATCACTGTAACCTTATACTGTGCTGCATGTGTGGCGCCCCTGACCTGGTCAGGCACCACTGAGTACTGCACCCATGCTGGGGGCAGTACAATACAGGTAATCCAGAAGGCTGACCGAGGTGTGGTTACACAGACGCATAGTAATCAGGTCTCACACATGTACCTTTGGGAGGACTCCTGAGAGCTTCCAGGAGGGGGCGTGCCCTCCATGTCCACTCAAGGGGTGTGGTAGAGAGCCTGTTTGCTAGTTAGCGTAGACAGGCACGAGTGGGGAAAGGAAGTAAAGAGGAGGAGGAGTTAGGCAGTTAGTGAGAGGACAGCAGAGAGAGAGAGATAGATTCACCTTTCTTCTGCCAAACCTGCCTGAGGGGCCACTTCAAACCCCCAAGACAACACCACCAGGGTCGGATTAAGGTTGGTGGGGGCCCCTGGGCAGAAAATCTGGTGGGGGCCCCATAACGTTAACATTTTTAGCCATAACAGTAGAGCGTGAACCGTAGCATTTAGATATAAATCTAATGAACATTTATCTTATCCTGTTCTGCCACATTCAGATTTCCAGTACTACAATACAGACACAGTCCAGGATCACTCACATCCGTCACTTATACACAGATAGTAGAGTTAGGCTATGTGCGCACGTTGCGTTTGTCTCTGCAGAAATTTCTGCAGCAATTTGAACAGCACACATGCGCTTCAAATCGCTACAGAAAGAGTCCGTAATGAAAAGCCAATTTCATGCGCTCTGAGTGCAGCCCCTCCCATAGACAGAGCGGGGGCTGCATCCAAAGCACATGAAAGAAGTGACACGTCACTTCTTAGAACGCAGCACTTTAGGCAGCAGCCGAATCGCTACACTCTAATACACCACGTGCACACGGCTCCTGCATAATCTTCATAGATTGTGCTGGGGACGCAGGACGCATGCAGTTACGCTGAGGTGCAGATCGCAGCGTAACTGCATGCAAATACGCAACGTGCGTACAGAACCTTACTCACATACTTTTTATTGATCCCAATGTTAAGGCAGCCAGGGCCGGCTCCAGGTTTTTGTGGCCTCCGGGTGAAAGAGTCTCAGTGTGCCCCATCCACACACAGACACACACATACACATACAGGCATACGTATATATACATATTTGAAGACAAATTCAGAAAAATACATATACAAAGACAAATATATGCACAGTCATATACACTAACATACATGCAGACACAGACGCATTAGGGCTCGTGCGCACGTTGCGTAATTCCATGCATTTACACTGCGTATAGCACTGCAGTGTAAATGCATGCGTCCTGCATCCCCAGCACGATCTATGTAGATTGTGCATGCCACGTGCGCACGTTGCTTTTATGAACGCAGCGATTTGGGTGCTAAAATGTTGACCCAAATCTGTGAGTTCATAAAATGAGCATGTCAATTATTCCGTGCACTATGGATGCAGCTCCCGCTCTGTCTATGGTGGGGGCAGCAGCCAGAGCGCATGAAATCGGCATTTTTTGTAAAGAAAAACTGCATCCATTATGCAGTGTTTCTGCAGCGATTTGACGCGCGCATGTGCTGTCAAATCGCTGCAGAATATTCAGCAGTTACGTGTGCATGAGCCTTTACAGGTATTAATATGGGGAAATCGCCAGCAGCCTCACTCACCTCTCCCGCTTGTTTCCGTCCAGCTCCTTTTGGACATGTGGCTGTGTTTCACGATGGCTGTCACTAACAGACATGACTGCACACTGACAGCACTGCTGTATATACATCACAGGAGGGGCTGGGGGCTACAATATATACATTACAGGAGGGGCAGGGGGCATAGACGTTACTGGAGTGGCAAACAGCTCTGGTGGTGTACTCATTACTGGGATAGGTGACATAGCGCTCTGGGGGACCCATATAGTTCTGGGGTGCTGCACAGACTGATTCTTACACACACAGCTCTGACACACACACACACACACAGCTCTGACACACACACACACACACACACACAGCTCTGACACACACACACAGCTCTGACACACACACACACACACACAGCTCTGACACACACACACAGCTCTGACATACACACCTCTGACACACACACACATCTCTGACACACATACACACACACACACACACACAGCTCTGACACACATACACAGCTCTGACACACACAGCTCTGACACACACACACACACACAGCTCTGATACACACACAGCTCTGACACACACACACACAGCTCTGACACACACACACAGCTCAGACACACACACACACAGCTCAGACACACACACATCTCTGACACACATACACACACACAGCTCTGACACACACAGCTCTGACACACACAGCTCTGACACACACAGCTCTGACACACACACACACAGCTCTGACACACACACAGCTCTGACACACACACACAGCTCTGACACACACAATGCACCCACCCATCACCCCCCCACACACACACACACACAATGCACCCCCCTTTACCGCCCACACACACACACACACACAATGCACCCCCCATCACCCCCTACACACACACAATGCACCCCCCTTTACCCCTACACACACACACAAAATGCACCCCCATCACCCCCTACACACACACACAATGCACCCCCCTTTACCTCTACACACACACACACACAATGCACCCCCCATCACCCCCTACACACACACAGAAAACACACACGCACAATGCATCCCCCATCACCCCCTACACACACAATGCATCCCCCATCACCCCCTACACACACAATGCATCCATCACACCCTACAAACACACACACACACAATGCACCCCCCATCACCCTCTACACACACACACACACACACACTCAAATACAATGCACCCACCATTCCTCCCTACACACACACAAATACAATGCACCCCCAATAACTCCCCCCACACAAAACACACATACAATGCACCCACCCATCACCCCCTACACACACACACACACACACACAATGCACCCACCCATCACCCCCTACACACACAAAATGCATCTCCCCATCACCCCCTACACACAATGCATCCCCCCATCACCCCCCCACACACACACACACAATGCACCCCCCATCACCTCTACACACACACACACACACACACACACAATGCACCCCCCCATTACCCCTCCCCCCACACACAATACAATGCAACCCTCATCACCCCCTACACACACAAATCACACTGCCCCATCCCTACACACTCCTGCCTCCCCCCTCGGAATACAGTACTCCTCCTCTGCCTGCCACAAAGCTGTGTTCCACTTCCTTCACAGATGTTCCCCGTTATGTGTCCTCAGCCCCTCCCCACTCATCATCATTAATTAAACCTGTCTCTTTGGCTCCTTCATGGAGCGCTTACCATCTGATGTCCCGTGTGCCGGCGCCCGCAGCACTGTGATGACGTCAGCAAGGTGCTGATCTCATCACGTTGCTGCACGTCGGGGGCGGGGCCCAGTCCTGGCGCGCTGTTCAAATGTATTTACATCTGAAAGACGCAAATACATTTGAATAGGAAGAAGGACGAAGCTGCGAGCACCGGCTCCGCTGCACTCCTCATTGTGTGCATGCCGGACACACAGCACACAGCAGAGCCGGCACAGCACAGCGCTGCCTCCTGCTGCAGCTAGTGTGTCGGGCCTGCATGCACACACTGCGGAGGAGCGTGGCTGCACATACAGCGGCCCATTACACTGTTATCCTGCTTGTAGGAAGGGGGGGGAGAAGGTGCCCCCCCGCCCCTCGCTGGGTACGCCCATGACGGCCGCAGCACATAGGGAGCTCATTGGCACACCTCTGACCCCGGAAGTGCAAGCACTGGTACTTCCGGGATCATTCAGCGTCCTGTGCCCGCAGTTTGTTTTTGTGTCTTAAAGACGCAGATACAAATAAATGCCGGTGCACCGCCCCACTCCCCCCCCCTCCGAAAACACAGCTGATTTATTAGACTGTCTTTACGGAGGGGGAGAGGGTGTGAAGAAAAAAAAAATGCTGACAAGTATGGCCCTGGTGGTGGGGGCCCCCTTAGAAGCTCTTTTGGTGGGGGCCCCTGGGCTGGAGCCCCGCCTGCCCCGCCTATAATCCGGCCCTGAACACCACAGTGTCCGCAGCCACGAAGCAAAGTGAGGGCCCATAGTTCACAAGAGGCAAGCAGCCGGAGTGATCTGGTCCAGGCTACAAGCAAACGGGCCGAAATGAGTGGAGCAGCAACTTCCCTGGGTGACCCCCGTAGGGATTGCAAGTCGGGGTCATCACAAACAACAGAAGGGCTAAGGAAGCCGAGTCAGTAGCCACCCTCACAACTCAGCCTGAAGGACGCCTGATTCCAGCCTGGTTCATCCCAGCTACGCCCAGGTTACTCACCCTGCCACCATCAGTGAGTAAAACCCCTGAAAGACATTCTGCTTGTGCGTGTGAGTCATTCTGCGACTTGTGGTTCCACACACCTGCACAGGGCCCTGGGGCTTGCCTCACTCTCGGGAGGCCACTAGGCCACTACATCTGACTGCACCCACCATCAGCCCCAGGCATCCCTTAATCTGCAGTGGCGGTCCCCATTGACCGCAATTCTGAGAGTGGCGTCACGACAATCCCAAGAAGGTTCCCTACCTGTGACCAGAACCGTCCCATCACGTGGCATCCCTAAAGATAATGCACCAACACCACCCCACCTGTAGGGCTTCACATCTGGCGTCACGAACAGGATAAGAACTAGACCTGTACAGACAGGTGACCATGTGCCTGGGCGGTCCGCTTAAAAAGTTTGAAGCGCCGCCATATTGCCACCATGAAAAGCACGCTGAAAAACAACAGAAGCCCGCGCTGGAAGAAGTTACCGCCCACGAAGAGGTGTGGCTACCCAGAGATCCCCTGCAGCGTCCTGACCTGGTGAGAGGAAAGGAGGAAGGTTCTGACCCTGAACGCTGGGAATGCTCTGGAGAAGTGAAGAGACTGACGCTTAAGCTGCAAGAAGAAGTCACAAGCCTGCTGCTGCTGAGAGAAGATTAGGAGAGCAGCGACAATGCAGAGAACATGGCGTTCACACACAGCGATCCAGAGATGGGCTCCGCTGCCTGGTGGAACTGGGAGCTGGACCAGTGGTGTGAGAGGCTGGAGGCGAAGGTGCTGCATCAGATCCGGGAAGCACGCGCAGAACTCAGCGAGATGGCTGGAATCGCTCGGGCCCATGAGAAGTGGACGGCGAGGCAAGCGACGTGAAGAGCAGCGACCGCCCGAACACCGTAGATGCTGCTGAGGGGTGAGTCATCTAAAGCCCTGCCAGCGCGAGTGCCCCGACCCCAGCTGCCATGCCCGCGGTCCCTGGAGAGACGCCCGGCGCAGTGATGCTGAACCAGGCCGCAGCCACGCCAGGTGCGGCCCGCCAAGCCAAGGCCGCAGCCACGCCAGGCTCGGCCCGCCAAGATCCCGCCGCCGCCGCAATGCCCATCTGCACCGACGGAGAGACGCCAATCCACAACACAGAAGCGATTCCCATCCCCACCGCAGGAGCAACACCGATCCAGGCCGCAGCCACGCCAGGTGCAGCCCGCCAAGGTTCCGCCGCAGGAGCGATGCCCATCCACACCGCAGCAGCGACGCCCGTCCAGCTCAGGATGCAGCAGCGATGCCCCGCTCGGCCAAGCAAGATCTCGCCGCAGCTGTGATGCTAATCCATGCCGCAGGAGTGACGCTGACCCAGGCCGCCACCATGCTAGGCCCGGCCCGCTAAGAACCGGTCACTGCAGTGACTCCAACCCAGGCCGCAGCCCGCCAAGACCAGGCCGCAGCCACGGCAGGCTCGGCCCGCCAAGACCAGGCCGCCGCCATGCTGGGCGCGGCCCGCCAAGACTGTACAATTATCTACCCCGACCTGCAAGGCCAGAGCAGACACCACTCCCCAGCCCAAGGAAGTGGACCCCCCCGTCCCTACTGGGAGAGGACCCCGAATACTGGTGGCTGAAGGCCGATCTGGAGGCTCACTTCCCAAAGGAGATAGTGAACCAGTATCTGCTCCCTCCACATACCCACAGGAAGACTCCTGCAACATCCACGCTAAAGAGTCTACCACCCTGGCCTGCTGACAAAAATCCGTCCCCAGCGCTGCCGCTAGAGGAGTGCTAAGAAGAACTAAGGGGGAGGGGAAGCCAGGAGGCTGAGGAGCTGACCAAGAGCCAGAGATGCTGCCGTATTCTTGCTGGGAGGAGAGCCCAACACCCTCAGAAGAAGAACCTCTAGCCATCACCATACCAAGTATGTACTTGACCTGGGAGCTTGCGGTAAAGAGGAGCCCCGCAACTAGAGCTTCACGCCGTGCCCGCGCAAGACGAGCCGCAACCCAGCAATCTCCTGACAGGTATGATGTAACAGCTAAAGACCTTGAAGATAAGCAACACCAAAGAAAGACTCGCTTCCAAGAAAGGGGAATCCTTTGTCGTGGTGTAGTAGAAGACTTCAGCTTGAAATCAGGATATGGCTTTATAATTGCACCTGGAGTAAAAGAAGGCATATTTGTGAACAGAAGGGATGTAAGAGCATATTTACCCTGAGGACATCCAGAAAGAAACTTACAAATGGGAGACGTAGCAGAATTCACCTAACACCAAGGAGAACGCGGATGGTACGCACTAGATGTCAAACCATGTCCCAGAAATCCCTACAGTAACCCTGCTATTTCAACACTACAAGATAAAGAAAGAGAAAAGGAACCAGACACAGAAGAAGAGGAAAGAAAAGACAAAGAACCCATTGATGAGACCACTACAGATGATGACGACAGGTGCCACAGCCCTGCAGGCCCAAGCCCTGGTGAGGAGGAAGAAGGAGCGAAGTCCATGTAAAGTAAAGTAAGAAGTACAGCAAGTTAAAGTTACAGTTTTGCAACGTTTACATGTTCAAGAGACGTGCCCACATGAACTTATGTGAGAAACCCTTTTGCACTTTAACCTATGAACCTTAAGGCTATAAACTGGCTATAGCCACAAAGTCTCGAAGTGTATATAGTTACCCCGTGTGCCGAAGTTTCTCTATTCTATATAGTTACCCCAGCGGTACCACCACCAGAGCCAGCCTGTTGAGGGGCATGGCTCACCTGCAACCAGGGAGCACGCCTGTTTAGGGGCCTGGCTCTCCACCACAAAGAGGGTATCTGGTCAGCACCAACTGTGGAGGCCGCCTCTACATCCTGCCAGAAGAGGCTGAAGGCGCGGCTCCACCAGGCCAGGTATACCTTGAAACCACCAGACCACGAAAGCCGCCTCTACACCCTGCCAGAAGTGGCTGAAGGCGCGGCCGACGGGAGAGGAAGATTGGAGGAAAGGTCTGGGGAAGCGGATTGCCCAGACCTGGTTACCAAAAGGACAGGTGACCTGCCTCCTGAGAGGGTTTTGGGTGGGTTAACGGACTTGTGGGTGGAGGGTGGTGATGTATGGTACCTGGTGGTTTTTAAAAAGTTTTAAATGTTTTAATGTTTTATGCATTTTAAAAACGTTGTCTTGCAGCCCAAGGACGTGCTGGTGATAACTAAGGGGGAATGTGGCGCCCCTGACCTGGTCAGGCACCACTGAGTACTGCACCCATGCTGGGGGCAGCACAATACAGGTAATCCAGAAGGCTGACCGAGGTGTGGTTATACAGGCGCATAGTAATCAGGTCTCACACATGTACCTTTTGGGAGGACTCCTGAGAGCTTTCAGGGGGGGGGTGCCCTCCATGTCCTCTCAAGGGGTGTGGTAGAGAGCCTGGTTGCTAGGTGGCGTAGGCAGGCACGAGTGGGGAAAGGAAGTAAAGAGGAGGAGGAGTTAGGCAGTTAGTGAGAGGACAGCAGAGAGAGCAGACGTGCAGGTTCCACGAGTGAGAAGGTTAGTGCGCACCTCGGGGAGAGCAGAAGCAGACCCTGGAGTTGTTTCAGTCTAACAGCGTCCGCGCAGTGACTACTGACGGGGGAGTCGGTCACCTAGTAGTGCCACCCGAAATCCACCCAAGGCTAAAAAGAGAGCAAACAGGTGGCAGCATAAGGAGACTGCTGGGGAGGTACCAGGCCCGCAAACAGGTGACAGGTCCCAGTGCAGAAATAGATTCACCTTTCTTCTGCCAAACCTGCCTGGGGGGGCACTTCAAACCCCCAAGACAACACCACAGAGTCTGCAGCCACATAGCAAAGTCAGGGCCTATAGTTCACAAGAGGCAAGCAGCCGGAGTGACCTGGTCCAGGCTACAAGCAAACGGGCCGAAACGAGTGGAGCAGCAACTTCCCTGGGTGACCCCGTAGGCATTGCAAGTCGGGGTCATCACAAACAACAGAAGGGCTAAGGAAGGCGAGTCAGTAGCCACCCTCACAAGGCAGCCTGAAGGACGCCTGGTTCCAGCCTGGTTCATCCCAGCTACGCCCGGGTTACTCACCCTGCCACCATCAGTGAGTAAAACCCCTGAAAGACATTCTGCTTGTGCGTGTGAGTCATTCTGCGACTTGTGGTTCCACACACCTACACATGGCCCTGGGGCTTGCCTCACTCTCGGGAGGCCACTACATCTGACTGCACCCACCATCAGCCCCAGGCATCCCTTAATCTGCAGTGGCGGTCCACATTGACCGCAATTCTGAGAGTGGCGTCACGACAATCCCAAGAAGGTTCCCTACCTGTGACCAGAACCGTCCCATCACGTGGAGTCCCTAATGGTAATGCACCAACACCACCACACCCGTAGGGCTTCACACATGATGTAGCTTAATGTACCACAACAAATTAGTAGCTTACAGGCCATGTAATCTGTTAGCTCAATCTAGCAAAAAAGAGACTGTGCACAGCGTGCCTTGCTGTGTGAATATCTCTACAACCTCATACTGTGTTGCATCGTGTAGCTTGGCATAGCGCACTAAAACAGTTGCTTACAGGTGGTGTAATATGTTGGGCCAAACTTCCAAAAATCATAGTCTGTACAGTGTGCTTTGCTGTGTGAATATCTCTGCAATCTTGTACTGCGTTGCATCTCTTAGCTTCGCGTACCGCTCCAAAACAGTAGCTTACTGGCAGGATAATCTGTTGACTCAATCTAGCAAAAACAGACTGTGTATAGTGTACCTTGCTGTGTAATGTCTGCCACCATATACTGCATTGCATTACAAAGCTTAGTGTACTGCTTTAAAATGGTAACTTAAAGGCGGTGTAATCTATTAGCTCAATCAACCAAAAATCAGTTTGTATAGTGTAAATCAAATCGAACGTAGATCCAGCAACAGCTTCACAAGTTAAAACATGGCTGGCTTTATTTAATTCTTTTTAAAAAAAACATAGAAAAACCATGATAACCGTTAGGGGTAGACCAGAGGTCTGTCTACGCGTTTCAAACAGGTTAACTGTTCTTACTTATGACAACATCTTACACAACTTTACAAGTTAATATATCCCCAACCCAAAAGGGTGGAGCTAAAACACCGCTCATTAATCACAAAATTTACATAATAACATAATACAACAATGTGGAGGAGAATTAATTGGGGAAATTGTGCAATATACCATAAAAAAATATACAACCAAGTCATTACACTTATATCATTTGCACAAATATCTGCAAAAAAACAAAAAAAAATATTTAATATTTTAAAAATACCCTTATTTTATGCAATCTATTGTGGACCCAGCGAATTACTCTGCTAAACATCCATTTAAATAACAAGTACTCAATCTTAGTACCTCCAAAGGGGGGAAGGTTTTTATCCATAAATGATCATAGTTAAGGGGGCTTTACATGCAACGACTTCGCTAACGAGATGTCGTTGGGGTCACGGAATTCGTGACGCACATCCGGCCTCGTTAGCGGCGTCTTTGCATGTGAAACGCACGAACGACCGCTAACGGTCAAAATTGCTCACCCTATCGTTGATTGTTGACTCGTCGTTCTAATCTCAAATATCGTTGCTGCTTTTGGATGCAGGTTGTTCGTCGTTCCTGCGGCAGCACACATCGCTATGTGTGACACTGCAGGAACGAGGAACAACATCGTACCTGCGGCCGCCGGCAATGAGGAAGGAAGGAGGTGGGCAGGATGTTCCGGCCGCTCATCTCCAGCCCTCCGCTTCTATTGGGCGGCTGCTTAGTGACGCCGCTGTGATGCCGAACGAACCTCCCTCTTAGAAAGGAGGTGGTTCGCCGGCCACAGCGATGTCGCTAGGCAGGTAAGTATATGTGACGGGGACTAACGATGTGTGCCACAGGCAGCAATTTGCCCGTGACGCACAACCGACGGGGGCGGGTGCTTTCACCAGCGATATCGCTAGCGATGTTGCTGTGTGTAAAGTGGCCTTTAGTCAAAATATCCAACCATCAATAAAGATAGAAAAAAATCAGTCTTATAGTTTAAACCACCTGATATCTGGCACCGAGCTTCAATATCCAAAAGGCTTCTTTTTATGCAACAGTCTAATCCAGTCACCACCACTGAGTGGTCTAGATACTTTCTCAATGCCCTTCAGAGAAAAAGATGAATCAAAATAACTAAACGTGGCTACACATGACAAATAGCGACACAGATTACATTTGTTCTGACCACATTTAGAATTCCCACTATAGTTAGTTTGATTTGAGCCTGGATACCAGATTACCTATAGACCTAGCTCTAAGGGGCACTTTGCACACTGCGACATCGCAGGTGCGATGTCGGTGGGGTCAAATTGAAAATGACGCACTTCATGCGACATCGCAGTGTGTAAAGCCTGGATGATACGATTAACGAGCGCAAAAGCGTCGTAATCGTATCATCGGTGCAGCGTCGGCGTAATCCATGATTACGCTGACGCGACGGTCCGATGTTGTTCCTCGCTCCTGCGGCAGCACACATCGCTGTGTGTGAAGTCGCAGGAGCGAGGAACGTCTCCTACCGGCCTCACTGCGGCTTCCGTAGGATATGCGGAAGGAAGGAGGTGGGCAGGATGTTTACATCCTGCTCATCTCCGCCCCTCCGCTCCGATTGGCCGCCTGCCGTGTGACGTCACAATGACGCCGCACGACCCGCCCCCTTAACAAGGAGGCGGGTCGCCGGCCACAGGGACGTCGCACAGCAGGTGAGTGTGTGTGTGAAGCTGGCGTAGCGATAATTTTCGCTACGCCAGCTATCCCCACATATCGCTGCTGCGACGGGGCGGGGACTATCACACTCGGCATCGCAGCATCGGCCTGCGATGTCGTAGTGTGCAAACCCCGCCTAAGAGCTGAATGTCCAACACCTGAACACAAAACTTTTTGTAGCTTTACATCCCGAAATAGTATTGGAATATTTGTATTAAAGATGGAAATGATATTAGAGTAATCAGTACTATACGATTTAACAAAAGCAATGCACATTTCCCAAATCAGCTAAATTCTGAGCAGAATCATTGTTCAAAAGTGATTTGGCAGCAGCTATTTCTTCTGCCCTGTTCAAGTTAGCAGTAACCCCTAGATGTTAACCTGTCTTAGTTTATTCCACAGAGAAAAAAGAATCATTAGAACATGCACGTCGTGTATAGAGATGAGCGAACCAGCCGTGGTTCGGCTCGAGTTCGGTTCGCCGAACGGAGGTCTCGTCCGAGATTGGTTCGGCGAACCGGTTCGGCGAACCACTCGAACCACATAGGAAACAATAGGAGGCAATCAGAAACACATAAAAACACCTAGAAAACACCATCAAAGGTGTCCAAAAGGTGACAAACAACTCACAACACATCACAAACACATGGGAAAGTGACAAGAACAAATTCTCATGCGAAAACAAAACAGCATTACAAGGAAAAGAGGATGAGACACAGATATAGGCATGGCATGCCCTTCTAAAATCATGTAAAACACCACAAGGTTACTCCAAGTGGAGTCTCCCTTTTTTCCAAAAATTGGGCCACACTCACACCCACCCCTTCACTGGCAGCACTTGTGCCCCAGTTGTACACTTCACAGGTAGATTTGCATCAAGCACATTCAAAATCCACAAGCATTTACTCTCCCCAGGATGACACAGGGGTAGTAAATTCCTTGTGGATCCATGACTTGTTCATTTTGATGAACGTTAGTCTGTCCACATTGTCACTGGACAGACGCGTGCGCTTATCTGTCAGCACACACCCAGCAGCACTGAAGACACGTTCAGAGACAACACTGGCAGCTGGACACGACAAAATCTCCAAGGCGTAAGTGGAGAGCTCTGGCCATTTTTCAAGATTTGAAGCCCAAAATGAGCAAGGCTCCATTTGCAAAGTCATGGCATCGATGTTCATTTGGAGATACTCCTGTATCATCCTCTCCAGCCGTTGACTATGTGTCAGACTTGTTGTCTCTGGTGGCCTTGCAAAGGATGGTCTAAAAAAATTATGAAAAGATTCAATAAAATTGCTGTTACCAGCACCAGTTACGGTGCTGCTGGTACTGGTAGACTGTTGAAGATGACGAGACCGTCCCATGTTTGTCAAGTTACAACTGGGAGATTCACTCCCTGCACCACGGTTGTTTGGTGGAAAAGCCGAGCTAAGATCGAGTAACAGCTTTTGCTGATACTCCTGCATACGTGCGTCCCTTTCTATGGCTGGAATTATGTCACAAAATTTGGACTTGTACCGGGGATCTAATAGTGTGGCAAGCCAGTAGTCATCATCACTTCTAATTTTGACAATACGAGGGTCATGTTGGAGGTAGTGCAGCAAGAAGGCGCTCATGTGTCTTGCGCAGCCATGCGGACCAAGTCCACACTGTGTTTGTGGCATAGAGGTGCTAACCGTGCTTTCTTCCTCTGACCTCTCCCCCCAACCTCTTTCAACTGAAATTTGACCAAGGTCTCCCTCATCCGCTGAGTCTTCCATGTCCATGGACAGTTCTCCTCCATTTCTTCATGTTCTCCTGCACCTTCCTCAACATTTCGCCTGCTACCATGCGCCCTTGTTGATCCCTGTCCCCCATGGTCCCATGCCTGCCGTGTTGGTGATGATGAACGTCTGGACCTTGGTGATGTTGTTGTCTCTTGCGCATATGAATCCTCCTGTAGTTCCTCCCCTTCCTGTTGTCCCACCCCCTGACTCCGAATAGTGTTTAGCGTGTGCTCCAGCATGAAAATGACTGGAATTGTCATGCTGATAATGGCATTGTCAGCGCTAAACATATTCGTCGTCATGTCGAAACTGTGCAGAAGGGTGCATAGGTCCTTGATCTGAGACCACTCCATCAGGGTGATCTGCCCCACCTCTGCATCTCGTTGGCCTAGGCTATACGTCATGACGTATTGCACCAGGGCTCGGCGGTGCTGCCACAGTCGCTGTAACATGTGGAGAGTCGAATTCCAGCGTGTCGGCACATCGCATTTCAGGCGATGAACCGGCAGGCCGAAAGACTTCTGGAGCAATGCAAGTCGCTCAGCAGCGGTGGTTGAACGGCGGAAGTGAGCAGACAGTTTTCGTACCCTGTTCATAAGGCCATCTAGGCCGGGATAGTGTGTTAAAAATTGCTGGACAACAAGGTTCAACACGTGAGCCATACAAGGCACGTGTGTCACCTTGCCCATGTGAAGGGCCGCACCCAGGTTTTCAGCATTGTCGCACACGGCCTTACCAGGCAGCAGGTTGAGTGGAGACAACCATTTATTAAACTCAGTCTCCAGAGCTGCCCACAACTCAGCCGCTGTGTGACTCTTATTTCCAAGACATTTCAAGCTAAAGACTGCCTGATGCCATTGCGCTCTGCTGCCAGCATAGTAATGAGGTGTGCGTGATTCCTTCTGCGCAGTTAGAACGCTGGTGGGCTGACCAGGCAGGCTTGGGGCGGAGGTGGAGGACCCAGACGAAGTGGAGGAGGCAGAAGCAGTGGCGGAACTTGGACAGACAGAGGATTGGAACACAAGTCGTGGGGATGGCAAGACTTGTGCAGCAGACCATTCACCATCTATCACCATAGTTACCCAGTGCCCACCGTTAGAAAAAAATTTCCAGCAAACAAGTCCATGAAAAAATCTTCATTAAAAATTCATATTTTATTTATCAAAACTTATAAAACAGTCCATGTTATCACAACTGCCCCAACAGAGGACGCGTTTCGAACGACTGAGTTCTTAATCCGTCTCTAATTCTTTTGAGAAAAAAAATGGACTCATTAAAAAGGGCTGAAACCCCAACATGAACGTCATTAACCAGTGAAAAGTTTAGAAGGTGCAGCAAAGAAGTTCTCCTATTAACCCTACATGTCCAGGATCCCAGAGAAAACTACCCACAGTCTCCCATAGCACTAATTCCCATATGTCCAACTTCTAGTTTGTTTTAATTAATTTTTATTTCTGTTTATATTTTTATATTTTTATATATTTATGTTTTCTCATTCTATCATTCTATCCCTCTATCACTAAATCTCCTAATCACAAAATCGGAAGCAAATTCAGAGGAAAAAAAAAAAAAAATCCCCTTATAATAGAATTTATTTCTCTAAGAATTCTTTTCTATAATATTTTTCATAAACTTCTAACAAACTTTTAATAAAGCCCACTTTTTTCTCAATCAGAAAAAGGACAATTAAAAGTTTGTTAGAAGTTTATGAAAAATATTATAGAAAAGAATTCTTAGAGAAATAAATTCTATTATAAGGGGATTTTTTTTTTTTTTTCCTCTGAATTTGCTTCCGATTTTGTGATTAGGAGATTTAGTGATAGAGGGATAGAATGAAAAAATGCACCCGTTCACACACAGAGTGTCTCAAGGAAGCGGTGATGTTGTGTGTGACATGCTGGTGTAGCACAGGCACACCTTTCTTGGAGAAGTAGTGGCGACTGTTCATGTTGTACTGGGGCACAGCGACAGACATAAGGTCTCTAAAATCCTGTGTGTCCACCAGGCGGAGAGGCAGCATTTCGGTAGCCAAGAGCTTACAGAGGGATAAAGTCAACCTCTTAGCTTTGTCATGGGTCGCAGGAAATGGCCTTTTAGTTGTCCACATTTGAAGGACAGAGATCTGGCTGCTGTGTGTAGGCGGTGTTGAGTAGGGTGTCCCTGGAAAAATGCAGGTTTGTGAGGAAAGTGCAGGCGTAGACATGATGTTGCCTTCATCCAACGTTGGTGCTATCGATGTCTGAGAGAGCTGTACACACGCACTTGTTTCCCCTTCCAAACCAACTGACGACCTACCAAGCAAACTGCCTGTTGCGGTTACAGTGGTGGAAGTTGTGCGTGGAAAACAAGGTGTGACAGCTGTCCCCACAGTCCTAGAAGATGAAGAGCACGCGGATGCACTTGAAGGGGCAGGCGGTGGATGGTTCGCTCCGCTAGACCGCATTGCAGCACGGTGAGCTTCCCACTGGGACATATGATATTTATTCATGTGACAATTCATGGAAGAAATTGTCAAACTCCTGAGGTTTTGCCCTCTACTAACAGAATCACGACAAATTTTACAGATCACATAATTTGGGAGATCTTTTGCTATGTCAAAAAAGGTCCAGGCTAGGCAAGGCTTAGAGGGCATGCGACCTGCTGATCCACCCCGACTAGTGCTCAGAGGCAGAGTGGTGGCTGAGGATGCAGTTGTAGATGTGCTACCAGTACTACTCCTCTGTCCAGGAAGGCGCAAGGTAACTTCGTCGTCAGTAGCATCCTCCTCCACCGCCTCTGTTGACCTTCTCGAGTGCCTGACTGTGGGTTGACAGTAGGTGGGATCTAGAACTTCCTCATCAATTGTTGTGTTTGCACTCCCCTCACCCTCAGACCGAGCCTCTTCCTGACGTGAACGAATATTTAAGTTGTCATCCCAATCTGGTATCTGCGTCTCATCGTCATCAGTATGTTCCTCATTGTCTATTACAACAGGTGTTACAGTTTGTGAATAAGGGTCAACATTATGCTCAGAAACTTGGTCCTCACGGCCTGAATCAGAGTCACAAAGGTTCTGGGCATCACTGCAGACCATTTCCTGGTCTGTACTCACTGTAGCTTGGGAGCAGACCTCTGATTCTCAGGCTATAGTGTGACTGAACAGCTCTGCAGACTCAGCCATCTCAGTTCCATCTTACTGTGCAGGGCGGATGGAGACTTCAGAGCTGGGAGAAAGCAAGTGTGATTGGGATGACAACTCAGAGAACTGGTGTTTTTTGGATGCAGTAGTTGAGGTGGTGGAGAGGGCACTTGTTGGACCACTTGAGATCCATTCAAGCATTTTCTTTTTTTGGCCATCATCTACCTTTGTTCCAGTTGTTCGTGTCCGTAAAAAAGAGAGCACATCGGATTGTCCACGGTAAGTAGTAGACATCTTACTTTTGCTGGAAGATGGTCTATCTTCAGCAGATGTTAATGGAGCTTTGCCACCTTCCCCACGGACAAACCCTTTTTTTCCTTTTCCAACACGCCTATTCCCCTTTCCACCAGCATCTGTAATTTTGCCACTCATTTTGATTGCGACAAGATTGTGCACTTAAAATGTGGTAGTAAAAATTGAGAGGTGGTGTAGATTGCAGCAGTGGTCTAGCTTTATTAACAGCAGAATAAACAACAATAACTATCCCTGACAATGCAACTACGGCCCTTAAACTGGCAGCATAGTTTGCTATTAGAATGGCTTAGTATCAATGAGTTTCAGTGTGCAATGCAGAGGTGCCGCAAATATCTTTGCACCAGTGGGACAATAATGAAGTCAAACAGCCACTTTTAGGATGCCACTAAGTTTCCTCAGTGTTTGCTAGTATAATAGCTTAGTAACAATGAGCTTGAGTGTGCAATGCAGAGGTGCTGCAAATAGATTTGCACTAGTGGGACACTAATGGAAGTCCAACAGTTACTTTTAGGATGCCACTAAGTTTACTCAGTGTTTGCTAGTATAATGGCTTAGTAACAATGAGCTGGAGTGTGCAAAGGGCAGGAGGGTACAGTGGCAGGCTTGTTGGTCTGTGTAGAGGAAAGGAAGCCTCACTTTATATCCCTCCTAATGGGGAAATGCAGCGAGGAAGTCCCTGACCTTAGCTACACAGACGCTCTTATCTGTAGCTGTTAAAATCTGTTTCCATGGACCTTACTGTCACCTATGGCTCTGAGCCTGCTGTTATTAGCCCTTACAAGGGCTAAAAGAAACTTCTATCCCTATTCTGTATAGCGCTGTGTGTAGAGCGTACACAGCAGTATCTGAGACAGGAGCTACGCCAGCGGTGACTGACACCCAGACGCAGAAGAGATAATGGCGTCCGGACGGGCAGATACCCGTTTTTATAATGCAGGGACATGTGACATAGACATCCTATCACACATGCCGTTGCTTCTCTGGCTAAAAGTCCACTTAGCTGTGTTTGTCTGGGATTGGCTGACATGCTGGTCCGCCCCACTACACGCGCGCGCTTAGGGAAGGAAGACAAGGAAAAAAAAAAAAAATGGCGATCACCATTATCCCAGCAGCAGTGATCTGAATGCGCTGTTCCCGCACACTATACGCTGAAATTTCATAATAGTGTGAGTCACAGAGTGACTCACACTATTACAGCAGAAAGCCAGCTAGCTTGGCTTTTTGCTGCTAGAACCATTCTCGAACGTAACTAGAACTATCGAGCTTTAGCAAAAAGCTCGAGTTCTAGTTCGATCTAGAACAGCCCCCAAAATCACTCGAACCACGAACTGGAGAACCACGAACCACGAACCGCGCTCAACTCTAGTCATGTATAGATATATTCTCCAAACTGGTAATTCTTTTATTGTGTGTGACGGATGGCAACTAGATGCGTGCAGCACTGATTTCCCACTAATGGGTTTTCTGTACACAGAAGTAGAAATGCAATTTTCAGTACTGTCACCGAACAATGAAACATCTTAAAATGATGGTGAGGAAAATAGAAAAACACCCAGTAAATTTAAGATTCAAATAATTGAAGTTCAAAAATTTCAAAAAGAGGTCCGGGTGTGAATGATGGTCTGCATTAGTCCAAATAAAGATCAGGTCATCTATGTATCTGCCGTACCATTTAATGTGTGACATAAATGGATTAGTTGGCATAGTGACACGCTCCCACATATCATGTAAAAATTGGTGAGAAATGGTGAGAACTTGGCCCCCATCGGGCAACCAAGAACCTGAAAAAAATTATTTTCCGGCGAAAGAAAAAACAATTGTTAAAGTGAACCTGTCATCAGAAATTTAGCTGTAAAGCTAAAAGTTCCCCCCTCTGCAGCTCCTGGGCTGCATTCTAGGAAGCTTCCTATAGTTCTTGTGGCCCCTTTTATACCAAAATAAACACTTTGTAAACTTGTACCTTTTCTTATGCAAATTTCGTAAATCTTCCATGAGGGCGGGCTGCCTGGGGTCTGTTGCTGTCCTCCTGCCGATTTACGCCGCCCCCGAACGCTGAATTTCAAAGCTCAGGACGCCACCCCTGGGTGCCCGTGGTCCCGCGCATGCGCTGTTCCACTGTAGCGGTGCCGTGCAATGTGTGCACGTGTGACCGCTGGTGACGCTTTGCGCGGGCACGATGTTATGGGCAGCGCTGTGAGTGTCATCAGCAAGTGCCGCCTATAACCTCGTGACCGCACTTTCCCCTATTACTCTGGACGTCACCTCTTTCCCATCCTGCTCAGCAGCAGGTGACGTCCGGTCATCTGGCCAGCGAGCGCTTGCGCATAACGCTGGAGTAATAGGGGAAAGTGCGGTCACGAGGTGATGGGCGGCACTTGCTGATGACACTCACAGCGCCGCCCATAACCTCGTGCCCGCGCAAAGCGTCACCAGCGGTCACACGTGCACACAGTGCACGGCACCGCTACAGTGGAACAGCGCATGCGCGGGACCACGGGCACCCAGGGGCGGCGTCCTGAGCTTTGAAATTCAGCGTTCGGGGGCGGCGTAAATCGGCAGGAGGACAGCAACGGACCCCAGGCAGCCCGCCCCCATGGAAGATTTACGAAATTTGCATAAGAAAAGGTACAAGTTTACAAAGTGTTTATTTTGGTATAAAAGGGGCCACAAGAACTATAGGAAGCTTCCTAGAATGCAGCCCAGGAGCTGCAGAGGGGGGAACTTTTAGCTTTATAGCTAAATTTCTGATGACAGGTTCTCTTTAATGAGTAAAAATTTCGTGACCTGTAAAACAAACTCGATAAAATCCGGTGATAATTCGGTTTGTCCATATAAATGAAATGCAAGTGCATCTATAGCTTTGGAATGTAGAATGCTTGAATAAAGTGCAATTACATCTGCAGTAACCCAATTACTCTTTTCAGGGAAGACAAAAAATGCTTTGTGTCTTTAATATAACTAAGTGTTAATCTAACATAAGGCTGCAGGATATTATCCAGCCACAAGGAAAGATTTTCAGTCAAAGAATTAATAACCACCACAATGGGTCTCAAGGGTGGCGGAAAAACACCCTTGTGAACCTCAGGAAGTGCATGGAAGATAGAACACACAGGGGACGATAACAGCAAAAAAAATCCCTTTCTTTATTAGAAAATAAACCCTGGTTCACACCCTCAGCATCAAGATCAGACACTGCCTGTGAGACTTTATTAGTAGGATCAGATTAAACCTGTTTATGTGTGACATTATCAGACAGCAAGTCCATAATCCAATTTTTGTATAGACAGCTATCCAATATTACAACCAACCACCCTTTGTCAGAGGGCCAGATGACAATATGAGGATTGTCCTTAAGCTGTAACAAAGCTTGTCTATGTCTGAATGAGATATTGTGGTTTTTAGGTCTGTCAGTGGTCAATAGCTGAGTCAGGTCCCGCTCCATTACCTGCTAAAAGGAATCCATAGCAAGAACACGAGCCTGTTTAGGGTAAAAAGTAGGATTAGAAATTTTAAATTCAGGAATCTCAGACATGGCGGAAGACTACGGAGTATCGTTCAAATCCATTAAGGTAGTAACTGCAACCTGTTCCTGAAAGAAAAAAGTTAAGATTAATGAAATTTCCAGATGCACCCTGTGCAGGTAATAAATTCAAACAGTCACATTCATTAGATGGCAATAGCAACAGATGGTGCAGATTCAGATGAAAATTCATTGTCGGTAAAAAAAATGTCTTTTCACCGTTAATGTCCTGATAAATGTATTAATATCAAGCAACGTATCAAGCAGATTAGCTTGTTGGCCCGGCAAAATGTTCAATCCTTTTGACAACAGAGCACATTGGTCAGATGATATAATAGCGGCTGATAGATTCAAAACATTTGAAAGAATTCAGCTCTTCCTCAGGTAAAATTATTCATTTTTCTTGCGGAAGTAAAACACCATATTTTTCCTTACGGTGCTTTTGACTGCCCTGGTCCCGGCCATTTTTTAGCCCCCCCCCAGTCTGAGACAAAAACCAAGGTGATCTCCTAAAGGGTTGAGATTCATCATTACTAGAGATACCATTGAAGAACTCTGAGTCAGAGGAACTAAAACTAACCCTATTAGAAGATGAACGCTGTCTGCCAAGTGAGGATTTTTGAATGGATTGCAGCGCAGACACTTTCTGCATCTCATGCCAGGTATAAACCATGTCTTCTCTATAATCCTTCAAATCACGGTCAAATTTTTTCTTTTTAAGACAAATGATTGAATCCTCCAATTTTTCCAGATGATTCTGAATCTCTTTTTGAAGGTCCATAGGTTGATTTGTTGAATTCAAATCCTTAACAGATTTTTGTATGTTTTTAATTTACCGGTTGGAGAATACAATATATCCATGCACGATGTGCATGTTCTAATGATTCTTTTTTCTCTGTGGAATGTGGTAAACTAAGATAAATGTTACCATTTAGGGGTTAGGCTGGGTTCACACATAGCAACAGCGACAACGACGTCGCTGTTACGTCATCATTTTCTGTGACGTAACAGCGACCTTGTATGTCGCTGTTATGATCGCTGCTTAGCTGTCAAACACAGCGATGCAGCAGCGATCATAACGTCGCTATATGTGCAGAGAGCAGGGAGCCGCGCACACTACTTAGCGCTGGCTCCCTGCTCTCCTAGCTACAGTACACATCGGGTTAATTAACCCGATGTGTACTGCATCTACATGTGCAGACAGCAGGAGCTGGCAGCACAGGCAGCGTGAGAGCATCGGAGGCTGGTAACGAAGGTAAATATCGGGTAACCACCTTGGTTACCCGATGTTTACCCTGGTTACAGCTTACCACAGCTGCCAGACGCCAGCTCCTGCTCCCTGCTCGCTTCATTTCGTCGCTCTCTCGCTGTCACACACAGCGATGTGTGCTTATCAGCGGGAGAGCAACAATAATAAAATGAACCAGGGCTGTGTGTAACGAGCAGCGATCTCACAGCAGGGGCCAGATCGCTGCTCAGTGTCACACACAGCGAGATCGCTAATGAGGTCACTGCTGCGTCACAAAAACCGTGACTCAGCAGCGATCTCGCTGTGTGTGAAGCACCCCTTACACTAATGTTAACTTAAACAGGGTAGATAGCTGCTGCCCAATCTAGATCTTCCCTTTTGAACAATGATTCTGCTCAGAAATTAGCTGATTTGGGAAATGAGCACAAAATTGCTTTTGTTACATAGTTTAGTACTGATTACTTTAATATCATTTCCATCTTTAATAAAAAATAATCCAATACTATTACAATACTATTTCAGGATGTAAAGCTACAAAACGTTTTGTGTTCAGGTGTTAGACATTCAGCTCGTGGAGCTAGGTCTATAGGTAATCTGGTATTCCCGAGTCTTTTTGTTTCCACACGAGCTGAGGGCTCAAATCAAACTAACTAGAGTGAGAATTCTAAATGTGTTCAGAACAAATGTAATCTGTGTCGCTATTTGTCATCTGTAGCCACGTTTAGTAATTTTGATAGTACCTGCGCATACAATATCAAGAAACACATTAATTGTAATACAACACATCTGATCTATTTGGCCTCATGCAGCAGTTGTAATTTGAGGTATGTGGGCTGTAGGTTTAAAACTCGCATTGCTGAGCACATACGGGATGCGGTACCGCAATCATTGGGAGTAAAGGAATCTATGTCAGGTCTGTTACAACATTTGTTAGAGCAGCACCAGGGGATGAATTTATCTTTTTCTGTGAATGGCATTGAGAAAGTATCTAGACCACCCAGGGGTGGTGACTGGATTAGACTGTTATATAAAAGAGAAGCCTTTTGGATATTGAAGCTTGATACCAGATATCCAGGTGGTTTGAATTATAAGACCGATTTGTTCTATCTTTATAAATGGTTGGATATTTTGACTAACTATGATCATTTATGGATAAATACCTTCCTCCCCCCCTCGCAGGTACTAAGATTGAGTACTGGTTATTTAAATTGATGTTTCGCAGAGTGATTCGCTGTGTCCACAATAGATTGCATAAACCCTAAAACTCCACCTCCCAATTTTCCTGCACAAAATGCACTACACCTTAACCCCTTGCTATACATCAGGCCTAGCATCCCTCTTTAGTCATGTTGCCCTCCCTTGAGCCCTTTCGGGGCAGGCAGTCCGGGCTTGCTTGACTTAGGAAAGTCTGACTGACGGCCTTACCTTGCCGTACTGACCGTAACCGGAAAACCCACCTTTCCCCCTTCTTAACCTAAAATAAGACAGACTGCGTAACATTGGATATAAAAGGCCACAGCAGCCTCGTTTATTATCAACAAATAATCAATAACATTTTAACCATAAACATAGTAAGAACTCCATAAAACATAACCACCAGCAAAGGAGGGGGGGTAAATGAAGCATCCCCTTGTACATGATTGCAACACCAGCTCCACCACGTGTCCTAAGCCGCACCACACCGGCTCGAGTTCACCCAGCTGAGTGTTGCCCAACCAATGTCCTGCTGGGACCCAGCCCAGCAGGGACCCACATTAACATGTCCTGCTGTGACCCAGCACAGCATGGACCCACCTTAAGCAACTATACCATTACACCACCAGGGGTAACCCGTTCCTGCACTGGGTTCACCCACCCTCACTCTTTGTTCAATCCACTGACTTCAAATACCCCCTCCTTTCCACCACAGCAAACACGTATGACACCTTGTACGTGCGAGTCCCACTACCAAGGACCAAGCAGGGCATTCTCCATGGCCTCCATTAACACCAATATCATGAAGCAATACCAATCGGTCTCAAATGAACCCCATTGGACTTTACAACTCACCAGATGGAGACTCCAAACCCCAGTGCTACACTACCACTCCACCCATATGTACCACACCGTCAAAAACCTCTATAATGCGGGTTCATCGAACACTCACACTAGTGTGAGTGTGTCCCGAAGGAATCCGGACACACTCTGCACTCATTCAGAACTGATGATACCCTAACCCCGGACTTTCCGCCGAACCATGCACTAACCAGTTGCCCAACACCAACCTCTTCCCTGCAACTCAGCTTTAACCGCTGCAAGCAACACCAGACCTTATTCACTTCACCAATTACATCCACTAGCAGCAATCATATAAAGGCACCTGAGCAACTTAAAACCAACTCCCCGATCCTAAAGGCCCACCACCAGGGAGGCTAACACGATTGCTGACTTGGACACATACTCTGATCAAACGAGCAAACTTGCCACCTAAACGCCCCAAATAACGCCCAACCCCCATCAACTCGCGAAGTCCGTTACCCCAGTCTGCCGATAAACTTTCAGTGCCTTCAGCACTACTGTATTTTTCGGACTATAAGACGCACATTGTTTTCCCCCAAATGTTGGGGGAAAGTGGGGGGTGTGTCTTATAGTCTGAATGTAGGGCTGCAGGGAATGAGGGTGCTGCGGTGGAGCGGGTCATCGGGGGCACGAGCAGGCTGCAGCAGCGCCTGCAATGACCACGTGCACTATATGCACGCCCATCCTCCTGCCCATCTCTCAGCGCTGAAGCCGGCGCTGACAGGTGGGCGGGGGATGCGCGCATATTAAAGAGCCGGCCGCATGATCACCCCTGGCTACTACAGCCTGGAGTGATCATGTGCGGCTGTATTCACTGCTCCCCGCACACCATCATCAGTGCGGGGGGCAGTGAATCAGTATAACTCACCGGTCACTTCCCTGCAGCATCGCGATGCCCTCCTGTCTGTGGCGGTGGCATGGCTGCATGTGGACACGTGCGCACAGCGATGACGTTATCGCTGTGAGCACCGCTAGTCTCCACACAGCCACGCCGCCGGCACAGACAGGAGGACATCTGCATGGATCGTGGCTGGCTCCACACAGAGCTGCCGGCACAGACAGGAGGAAAAGCGATGCTGCGTGGAGCGAGGAAAGGTGAGTATAAACGTTTATTTATTTTTTTTGTGTGCCACAGGATGCAGGACATATAGCAGGATGGGGGTATATGAACAGGATGGGGGTATATGAGCAGGATGATGGAATATGAGCAGGATGATGGCATATATAGCAGAATGATAGCGTATATAGCAGGATGATGGCGTATATAGCAGGATGATGGCGTATATAGTAGGATGATGGCGTATATAGCAGGATGATGGTGTATATAGTAGGATGATGGCGTATATAGCAGGATGATGGCATATATAGTAGAATGATGGCGTATATAGCAGGATGATGGTGTATATAGTAGGATGATGGCGTATATAGCAGGATGATGGCATATATAGTAGAATGATGGCGTATATAGCAGGATGATGGTGTATATAGTAGGATGATGGCGTACATAGCAGGATGGGAGCACATACCAGGATGGGGGTATATAGCAGGATGCAGCCATATGCCAGGATGGGGTATATAGCAGGATGGGAGGAGGATCATTACCAGGATGGGGTACCTTAGTAGAGAATTTGGGGACATTACCCCCATAACAGTGTCAGCAGCAGCAGATCCTCACCCCATAACAGTGTGTCATGACCACATTTTTTGCTTAAAATTTTATTTTTCTATTTTCCTTCTCTAAAACCAGGGTGCGAATTATGGTCTGGTGCATCTTATAGTCCAAAAAATACGGTAATAATAATAATAATTTTATTTATTTATATAGCGCTATTAATTCCACAGTGCTTTAGATTTGGCACATTGGCAATAGAGTCTAGAGTCCCTATCTGTATGTCTTTTGGAGTGTGGGAGGAAACCGGAGTACCCTGAGGAAACCCAGGCAAACACGGGGAGAACATACAAACTCCTTGCAGATAGTGTCCTTGGTGGGATTTGAACCCAGAACCCTAGCGCTGCAAGACTGTAGTGCTAACCACTGAGCCACCTGCCCACTGAGCAATCTGCCCTTCTGCACAGTATCCACATCTTCCTTAGTTACGGGTCCCTGACCTTTGGTGTTGCTAAGAACAAGCTAATCAAAATCCTAGAAACACTCTGAACCACACCCACCAGACACCCTTCAGGCTACCAATTGGTGTATAGGGCTGTCAACTTGGGGTGTTGATAGGTGAGCGTCAGAAGTGTCAGGAGCAAGTGAGTTGTGTGGTGACTCTCATGAGGCGAGGTCACAAGCCAGCTGGAGGAGGTTAGGAGCTGGGCTCCTTGTTACTGCTAGGTGGCAGACGTTGGTCTGGGCCTGGTAGGAGCTGGAACCCTGGTCACAGGGGATCATGACAAGGCAAGGGGCACTGCCGAGGAGGGCAGCCGGCGGCCTTGTGCCATCTTCGGGCAGGTGCCAGGGCATGACGGGGTACGTGGACCCTAGGCCGGGAAGTAGCTTCAAGCGTCCTGGTAATTCACCCGACGAGGACGGAGTCTTCAAGAGCCGTTCTCCACCCGCTCCAAAATCGGGATACTAGCGCAACGAGGGGGATAGGACTTTCCCAATACACAGTCCAGAAAATCCCAAGCATGAACCCTGAGAGCAAGCTCACTCCGTTAGCCATACGGGTGAGCGGGACCCGACTAGTTGTACACTACAGGGGCCGATCAGTAGAAAGGTGCCAAGGAAAACAGGCTAACAAGAAACACCAATGGGCACAGGATCCAGGCGTGCTCCCTCCTTGCTGCAGCGGTGCTAAGAACTTTGGTTTACAAGTTGTCGGTGTCAGCGTTATTGGACTGAGTGAGTACGCAGTGCCCCTTACCGCCCAAACAGTATCTCTCCGCCAGCATCACCGAGCCCCGGGGCATTCCCCCTACCCACAGAGGGATTAAACATCTGGCTGCTATCCCATCGCCACCGGGTGCTCCTAATAGCATCGATGGTACTCCACCTTACCACACACCGTGGGTGGCATCAAGAACTTTACACATACTACCCCTCTGTAAATACCTCTTTTTGTTTTGAGTGGCCGCACGACCCCCGGGTCTGGAGACCCCTCGAGCCACCGCGGATCCGGATCCGAGCAGCGGTTCCAACTGCTGACATGTGGGCGGTACACCAACCAAAACCTTTGGCGTCACGAACAGGATACGAGCAGGACCCACTAACCTGTGTGACTTGCGCCTTAAGGGTACTTTACACACTGCAACATCGCTAGCGATCTCATTAGCGATGTGAAATTCTAGATCGCAAGTGCGATCTCAAAAGATCGCACTTGCGATCTAGAATTTCACATCGCTAATGAGATTTATTTTTAGGAGACTGGAAGCCGCATTTGAAACCCGCACGGAAGCAGAGCTGAGGATGAGATTCTACAGCTGCAAGCAACGGCCCCAAGACAGCATCCGAGATTACGCATTAAAGCTACAAGCGGTGCTGCGGACCTTAAGACTGATCAACGACATCGGAGAGCCAGAGGGGAACAAGATGCTGGTGGAGCAGTTCCTGCAAGGCCTTGGCTCAGTGGAGGACCGCAAGCAGCTCCGGCTGTGGGCCCTGGAACATCCTGCTTTGGACTTTGCTACCCTGAAGGAATGGGCAATTAAAGCCCTGCAGCGCCCAGAGGCCCCTGACTCTCCACTCACGACTTGACAAGCTGGTACGTCCCCATTACAAGTGAAACCCCCTGCCTTGGCACTGCCTGATCCCTTTAACAACGTCTGGGAGCGGAACAAGCAATTTGCCTACCCAAGTACAGCAACTAAGTAAAGTTGTCTCCCTGATTCTGGAGGCAATGCAGCTCAAGTCCAAAACCACTTTGTCAAGGGAAATCCAATTGGCCGACTGCCCAGAGGATGTCCCTTGGATGAGGAAGCAGTCGGTATGGCTCACCTGTTTGTTATAAATGCAACAAGATCGGCCATTATGCAAGAAGCTGTCCTTTAAACTGGCAACCCCTGGGGCCTAGGGCCAATCCCCAGGAATAAATTGCCAAGGCCCAGAAGACTGGAGAACGGTATGTAGGGGGACGACCCATTGTTTCCATCACCCTGGATGGGATCCCGACCTCTGCACTTCTTGATACCGCCTCCCAGGTAACGACTATTCCCTATGTACTATATAAGAAGTTCTGACTTGATGATCTAACCCCACCGGACGACAGCCTGACCATTTATGCTGTCAACGGGTTAGCTGTGACTCAAATTGGGTTCAAGAAGGTGACCGTTAAGATGAGCCATGTAGAATTGCCGAGGAAAGGCCTCATAGTAGTACAAAATGACAATGACCCTAGTGATCGGAACCCAAAGATAATTTTAGGTACAAATGTCATTGAGAATTGTATGGGAGAAGTGTTGTTCTTGCTTCATCAGCTGTCTGAGACTGCAGGAGCAGGGCGGCAGAGAGTCCTGCAACGTTAGATCCAAGCCCTCATGCAGCGGCAACAGGTAAATATCTCTGGAGGTGAGATAGGTGGTGTACGGGTGATGGATGTGGCCCCCCTTGTAGTGCCCCCATGAAGTGAAATGATGATATGGTGCAGGGCAGCTGTAGGCTCCCAGAGACAGGACTATCAGGCAGTGGTAGAGCCGCTACCCTCAGAGCATTGGCCCACCGTGTTCACGGCCAGAGGGGTAGTTGATGTCCAGAAGGGGAGAGTGCCTGTGCAAGTGTTGAATTGTGGGGAGGAGGAAGTCACACTCCCAGATACGCCACCCTAGCTAAGCTGTTTGTAGTTAACACAGATGACATCCATGCAACAGGTTCCTTAAGTCAGACTAGTAACAGCCCCCAGGACCTGGTAGAGAAGTAGTGTCAGGAATTACCTGTGGGCACCGAATCTACACCTGCACATCATAAACAAGGGGTCTACAGGGTTGTCAAGGAGTATGAGCAGATCTTTCGCAAACACCCATTGGATTTTGGGCGGATTAAGGGGATACAACATCATATACCCACAGGCACACACCCACTTATCAAGGAGAGGTATAGGCCCATACCACCTGCCCATTACCAATGTGCCAAAGACATGCTCAGAAGCATGAAGGAAGCAGGAGTGATCCGTGACAGCTGCAGTCCCTGGGCGGCCCCACTGGTACTTGTGAGAAAAAAAGATGGTACCATGTGTGTAGACTACCGACAGATTAACAAAATCACACACAAAGACGCCTACCCTTTGCCCAAGATTATGAAGTCGTTAGCCACTTTAAAGTCTGCTACTTACTTTTCCACCCTTGATCTCACCAGCGGATACTGGCAGGTGGCAGTCGCCGAGGAAGACCGCGTTCGCTACCCCGATGGGCCTGTGGGAGTTTAATAGCATGCCATTTGGGCTGTGTAACACACTGGGGAACTTCCAGAGGTTAATGGAGTGCTGCTTGGGCCACTGCAACTTTGAAACAGTCCTGTTGTATCTGGATAACGTCATCGTTTACTCCAAAACATACGAAGCACACCTGGAGCATCTGGCTGAGGTGTTTGATGCCCTGTCCAAATACGGGATGAAGCTCAAGCCATCCAAGTTCCACTTGTTGAAGCCAAAGGTGTAGTACCTAGGGCATGTGGTGAGTGCCGAAGGTTTTGCGCCGGAGCACGAGAAGATCACAGCCATACAGAACTGGCCGTGGCCCACTACTTCAGAGAAGTGCGGCAGTTCCTGGGCCTGATGGGGTACTACCGGAGGTTTGTCAAGGGGTATACCCAAATGGCGGCCCCTTTGCAGGACCTTCTGGTGGGGCAGCCTGTTCGTGGGAAAATCCTCAGGGCCTCCATTCAAATAGGGTAAGGAACAAGAGGACTCCTTTGAACGGATGAAGTCTGTCCTGACTGGGAACGAAATACTGGCTTATCCCGATTACGGTCTCCCATTCGTGTTGTACACAGATGCCAGTAATGTGGGGTTAGGTGCCGTCCTGTCACAGGTGCAGAAGGGCAAGGGGAAGGTGATTGCCTATGCCAGCCGGAAGTTAAGGCCTACGGAGAGGAATCCGGAAAATTATAGCTCCTTCAAGTTGGAGTTCCTGGTGCTTGTATGGGCTGTGACAGAAAGGTTCAAGCATTACCTTGCCACTTCCAAGTTCACGGTGTACACAGACAATAATCCATTGACTCACCTGGATACAGCGAAGCTGGGAGCCTTGGAACAACGATGGGTTGCAAGGTTAGCAAATTATGATTTTGTTATCAAATAAAGGGCTGGTCACAAGAACACCAACGCAGATGCGCTGTCCAGGATGCCCCATTTGTTTGATGATGGTAGGGATGAAGATGACCTGGAAAAAGTTGAACTGCGTCCCATCAGCCCCTGTCTGAGGAACGGTCGCGATCAAGTGCCCATCAACAAGAGATAACCTGTGACCCATTGCCTCACCATGGCCGGCAAGAAGCCCAGGAATGGGACCCTGTGATTAAATTAGTTAAAGTGTTGCTGGCCAGAGCTGATGCTCGTCTTGAACCAGGTGCTTCAGAGGAGGCCAGAAAATTGTGGCAAGACCGGAGTCGGCTTTATCTTCACCAAGGCAAGCTATGCAGGAGCTTGACCAACCCCAAAACCCATGAGAGGATCTGCCAGATTGTGGTACCCCGGGCGTATGTCCCAGTGGTGCTGGAAGCATACCATGATGGTGCCGGGCACTTTGGATGGAAGAAGCTGGAGATGTTGCTGAGAAGTCGCTTCTATTGGATAGGGATGAGAGACTCCATAGAAACCTGGTGTAGGAATTGCGGCCCTTGTATCTTGAGGAGGCAAGATGGCACTAGTCAGCAAGCGCCACATCAGCCGATTGTCACCAAACAACCCCTGGAGATCGTGGCTCTGGACCATGTCAAGCTGACCCCCAGCCAAAGTGGGTACACGTACACGCTCACAATGGTTGACCATTACTCCTGGTTTCTGGTGGTGGTACCCTTTAAATATTTAACTGCCAGTACTGTCGCCAAGGCATTCCAGGCACACTTCTGTAGGCCGCATGGGTATCCCGACCGAGTCTTGACGGATCAAGGTCCTGCGTTCGAGGCTGAGATCTTCCAAGAGTTCTGCAGTCTCTACGGGTGCAAAATGATCCGCACTACACCCTATCATGCTCAGACGAATAGGATGTGCGAGAAGATGAATCACCTGGTAATCAATCTGCTAAAAACCCTTCCTCTAGAGGAGCAGAACCAGTGGCCTGAAAAACTACCGGACCTGGTGGACACTTACATCAACATTCCAGTGGGATCCACTAAGTGTACCCTAGCATACCTGCTGAGAGCTCAACCTGGAAGACTACCAGTGGACTTGGAAATGGAGGTTGAATTGCTTGAAACCTACACACGCAGAGAAGATTGGGATTCACGTTGCCAAGCCCAGTACAAACCGATTCAGAAGTGCGTTGAGGAAAGTTTGAATCAAACTCGGGAACGGCAAGAAAGAAAATAACAAACAAGCTAAAGCAAGCTCCCTTTGCCCCTGGTGAAATCGTGTTAAAAAGAAAGAGGAAACAACACAAGTTGGATCATCAGTGGGAGAAGGAGCCATATGTGATACAGCTATCCAACTTTGACAACCAAAAGACCTATTTGATCAGCAAGGATCACGGAAGAACTACAGCTATGATATCTCTGGACCATCTGAAGAAGTGCCCAGAACCTTTAAGGATAGCAGAAGAACCTCAGCCCCAGCCTCAAGTGGTGAAAGGAAGAAAAAGGGTGATCCATACCGTTCTAGGTGATTTTCTAGAAGATTGGCCTCTGCAGAATGGAGCAGTAATAATCCCTGTGTTAACATTCCCACAACCCGTGGAAGAACCAGAACAGGAAAGGCTTACTGACACTGCACCCACTCCAGCACCTAGGGTAGCGCCTGTCTCCTTGCCACGCACACGAAGGGTCTTGCCAGTTACACCCAGCACTGAGGGCGAGAAACATGCAGGGAGTGTAGCCATGTCATCAGAAGGGGATGAGAGTCCAACATTGAGGAGATCAACCCGTGTTAACCTTGGTCAGCCTCCACGGAGGTATAGGGAAGAGTATTAAGAATATTCATAATGTCAGTAGTTTTACGATGCCATAGAACTGTTGGGTATCAGTGTTTTCGGTTGTTATTTTCCCCAGTTTGTTATTTGTCATATAGAGATATTAGCAAGTAAATGTTTAAGTAACCAATTGCAAATGAATGAAAAAGTTACTTGATTGACAACCAGATTCTTTTACAGTGTGTACACTCGGTACATGGACTCCGTTGATTCTTTATAGTTAGTAAAAATGGACCATGGTCATATGACTGGTGGGACCAACACAAACTATATAGTTGACCTCCTGTGCCTACCAGATTCGTCTAAAGACCAGGCCCGGGACCTTAACCTGGTCACGGAACCGCAGATAGCTTTCCAGGGGTTCAGGTTGTTTGGGTGGCGGGTCAATGGGATCCGTGACATTGGGACTGGACTGTCACACGAAGAGGCTGCAATGGAACAGGTTGAGTCTCCATTACCATGAAAACCAGTAGCGTCCCATCGTTGGGCGACGAACTCTTTAAAAAGTTTAGTAACGTTTAAGAAAAGTGCCTCCCCTGCGTGGGATGAAAACATAAATAAAAATGTTAACCTTGTTTTTCTATTTTCTTACAGTTAAAAAAATAAATAAAAATAAACCTCTGGTGTCCTGTAGCTCGGGGACGAGCTACGTTTAACCAAGGGGGAATGTGATGCCCTGGCCTATGAAGTCGTCACAGGGTTTTATGCAATCTGCCCTTCTTCACAGTATCCACATCCTCCTTGGTTACGGGTCCCTGGCCTTTGGTGTTGCTAAGAACAAGCTAATCAAAATCCTAGAAACACTCTGCACCACACCCACCAGACACACCAATGAAGGGAATAGGGCCGCCTACTTGGGGGGTTGGTAAGGGATGATCAGGAGTGTGAGGAGCAAGTGAGTTGTGTGGTGACTCTCGTGAGGAGAGGTCAGAAGCCAGTTGGAGGAGGTTAGGAGCTGGGCTCCATGTTACTCCTAGGTGGCAGGCGTTGGTCTGGGCCTGGTAGGAGCTGGAACCCCGGTCGCAGGGAATCGTGACTAGGGGCACGGTACTGCTGAGGAGGGGACCCGGCGGCCTTGTGCCGTCTCTGGGCAGGGGCCAGGGCACGACAGGGTATGTGGACCCTAGGCCGGGAAGTAGCTTGAAGCGTCCTGGTAATTCACTCAATGAGGACAGAGTCTTCAAGAGCCATTCTCCACCTGCTCCAAAATCGGGGGTACTAGCGCAACGAGGGGGATAGGACTTTCCCAATACACAGTCCAGAAAATCCCAAGCGTGAACCCTGAGAGCAAGCTCACTCCGTTAGCCATACGGGTGAGCGGGACCCGACTAGTTCTACACTACAGGGGCCGATCAGTAGAAAGGTGCCAAGGAAAAGGCCACAGGCTAACAAGCAACACCAATGGGCACGGGATCCAGGCGTGTTCCCTCCCTGCTGCAGCGGTGCTAAGAACTTTGGTTTACAAGTTGTCGGTGTCAGCATTATTGGACTGAGTGAGTATGCAGTGCCCCTTACCTCCCCAACAGTATGTCTCCGCCAGCATCCCCGAGCCCCGGGGCATTCCCCCTACCCACGGAGGTGTTAAACACCTGGCTGCCATCCCATCGCCACCAGGTGCTCCTAATGGCAGCGGTAGTACTCCACCTTACCACACACTGTGGGTGGCGTCACGAACTTTACATACACTACCCCCCTGTAAATACCCCCTTTTTGTTTTGAGTGGCCGCACGACCCTTGGGTCCAGAGACCCCTCGAGCCACCGCGGATCTGGATCCGAGCAGCGGTTCCGACTGCTGACATGGGGGCGGTACAAGTGCACATACTGTGAGAACACAGCCGCCTTCCACTTTACCCCAAAGCAACCGTGGGACCCACCCCAACTGCAGCATTGATGCTTAAACAGGCTGGATGCACCCCCCGAAATGGCCTACCATGTCAGTGAACTAACATCGTGATCCATATTCCAATCCAAATGAGGGTTGCTGACCCTCCTACAAAACCCCCAGGACTATCTGAATGGACTACGAAACTGTCGTAGATACGGCTATCAGCCGCATCTCCCACCAACATCCCTCGACCCCACCTCAAGTGCCACCTCCCGGCCGTCTTCTCCCTGAATTACTCACTACGCACAGCCAAACATTACCACCAGACATTCAAAACTCCTCTATAGGGTCTAATCAAAAACTACGCCGAGCTAAAATAAGATGCCTCCTCCCCCTACAAGCATAGCCACTATTATTAGAACCCCGCAACACTTGTGAGAGCGAGATGATACTGCCTGCAATCTCCTCGAGGCTCCATCCCACGTGACTTCCGCCTGACGTCCTGTTCTGCTGGCGCTGTCCTGGATCCTGCTGACAGCACCGAATGGGTCCTGCTAGGCTCTGAATACCATGCCTCGCTGGGGGGCCCCATCAGGACTCAGCTGCTGAGGGGCCCAGATATCCATAGCCATTTCGGAGGCACTGGAAGCTCAGTTGCCTTGGTTCGTCTGCCATCCACTGCTACACTGCTACAGCTGCTCCTGCAGCCAATGTTGCCCCTGCTGATCCGCCATAGCCTTCCTCCTCTGGAGTAGTGTCTCCATCTTCAGACAATCCTAGCCGTCAGCCACGATTCCAGACGTCTTCTAGGTGCCAAATGACCACCCCACCCCACAGCCCTGCCCTATATACTACCCTACAACAGACCTCCCCTTGACCAATCACATGGCCCCCCAAATCCTAAAACTCCACCTCCTAATTTTTCTGCACAAAATGCACTACACCTTAACCCCTTGCTATACATCAGGCATAGCATCCCTCCTTAGTCCTGTTGCCCTGCCTTGAGCCTCTACAGAGCAGGCAATCCAGGCTTTCTATAGCTTCCAAAGACATGACATCATCATATGGACTGTGCCATATTGTTTAAAGGCATAGTATGCAAACTTTTGACTTTGCAGAAAGTAATGCAAAGTCCTTAAAACATTCTCTCTCTCATTATTCTGGTATTTGGCAAAAATAAATAATTTTGGTTTCTAATTGACCTAAAATGGGAAAGGTTTATTTTGATTTCATGCCAGATAGTGAGAAAAACATGCAGATGTGTCTTTTTAGATAGTTTATGTAAACATCTGGTTTCAACTGTATATATTCCATGAGCGCGAATCGGTGTTATATATGCATTAATTGTTAGATCGGGGCCACACAAGGCACTAGTGCGATGCTCGCATGACACTCAGCTCACGCTGGCAGTACAGCAGATCCGAGTGTCATGCTAGTATCCGTGAGGTCCAACTGTGCGAGTGGATCCCAGCTGCGGGGGGCAGGCCGGCGCTGCGGAGGGGCGGGCCAGCACGGAGGAGGGGAGGGAGGGATTTTTCTCCCTCTCTCCTCCCTGGCCGGCTATAGCAATTCTCGCTCTGCTTGCGCGGTACACCGGTGTACCGCAAGTGCAGTGCAATTTTTCTCTCGCCCCATAGACTTGAATGGGTGCGAGAGAAAAGAGTCTCGCATTACAATCGCAGCATGCTGCGATTGTTTTCTAAGTCCGATTAGTGCTGAGAAAATAATCGCTCATGTGCGCTGACACACAGGCCAATATTGATCCGAGTGGAATGCGATGTTTTATCACACTCCACTCGCACCGATTTTCTCGCCGTGTGGCTTAGGCCTTAAAGCATTAAAAGAAGCGGTTTAGTTTACCTATTGTGTGTCAATTCTGTAATTGTTCTGACGATAAGGGGGCATCAGAGAGCTGTTTCGTGACAAATTCATGAATAGAGGTAGGATGACTGTGTGAGTCCCTGTGTGAAATGCCTGCATGGGGGCCCTCAGACCTCAGGTTGTTTACACAATTGTACTGTATCTTATCATAAAGGTACCGTCACACTAAGCGACGCTCCAACGATCCCACCAGCAACCTGACCTGGCAGGGATCGCTGGAGCATCGCTACACGGGTTGCTGGTGAGCTGTCACACAGGCAGATCTCACCAGCAACCAGTGACCAGGCCCCAGCCAGCAGCGACGCGTGGAAACGATGCTGCACTGGCTCCCTGCACTCCTAGCCAGAGTACACATCTGGTTAATTACCCGATGTGTAGTCTGGCTATGTGTGCAGGGAGCAGGGAGCCGGCACTGACAGCGTGAGAGCGGCAGACGCTGGTAACGAAGTTAAATATCGGGTAACAAAGGAAAGAGCTTCTTGGTTACCCAATATTTACCTTTGTTACCAGCGTCCGCAGAAGCCGGCTCCCTGCTCACTGCACATTCAGTTGTTGCTCTCTCGCGGTCACACACAGCGATGTGTGCTTCACAGCAGGACAGCAACAACTAAAAAATGGTCCAGGACATTCAGCAACAACCAACGACCTCACAGCAGGGGCCAGGTTGTTGCTGGATGTCACACACAGCAACATCGCTAGCAACATCGCTGTTGCGTCACAAAAGTCGTGCCTCAGCAGCGATGTTGCTAGCGATGTTGCTTAGTGAGACGTGGCCTTAAGTCTCTTTTGACTGGGATTCCCTTTTTCTGTCTTATCATGTGATTTGTTTAGCAAGGTTCTCTTCTTTTACCTATTTGATAAAGTTGTGAAGTCTCCTGCCATCTAGTGGACACTTGGCTGATTTACTTTTATTTTTCCTCAGTGGACAATAATATTGATTCAGTGACTGTTTATCAAATACAAGTGTATCTCAATAAACTAGAATATCGTCAAAACGTTAATTTATTTTAATAATTTAATACAAAAAGAGAAACACATATATTATATAGAGTCATTACAAACAGAGTGATCAATTTCAAGTGTTTATTTCTGTTAATGTTGATGATTATGGCTTACAGTCAATGAAAACCCAAAATTCATGATCTCAGAAAATTAGAATAATTACCACAAAGCACCTGCAAAGGCTTCCTAAGGATTTAAAATGATCCTTAGGGTACCGTCTCACTAAACGACGTACCAGCGATTTCGACCACGATATGACCTGGTCAGGATCGCTGGTGCGTCGCTACATGGTCGCTGGTGAGTTGTCAATCAGGCAGATCTCACCAGCGACTAGTGACCAGCCACCAGCCCGCAGCAACTCGTGGAAACGATGCTGCACTTGGTAACCAAGGTAAATATCGGGTAACTAAGCAAAATGCTTTGGTTGGTTACCCGATATTTACACTGGTTACCAGCGCACACCGCTTAGCGCTGGCTCCCTGCACTAGTAGCCAGGGTACACATCGGGTTACTAAGCAAAGCGCTTCGCTTAGTTACCCGATGTGTACTCTGGCTACGTGTGCAGGGAGCAGGGAGCCAGCACTGGCAGCCTGAGATCGACGTACGCTAGTAACCAAGGTAAATATTGGGTAACCAAGCAAAGCGCTTCACTTTGTTACCTGATGTGTACCTTGGTTACCAGTGTCCGCAGCTTCCAGACACCGGCTCCCTGCACATTCAGATCGTTGCTCTCTCGCTGTCAAACACAGCGATGTGTGCTTCACAGCGGGAGAGCAACGAGCAAAAAATGAACCAGCACTGTGTGTAACGATCAGCAATTTCACAGCAGGGGCCAGGTCACTGCTTAGTGTCACACACAGCGAGATCGCTAATGAAGTCACTGGTATGTCACAAAAACCGTGGTTCAACAGCGATCTTGCTAGCGATCTCGCTATTTGAGAAGTACCCCTTAGACTGGTTCAGTAGGCTACACAATGATGAGGAAGATTGCTGACTTGACATATGTCCAGAAGTCATTGACACACTCCACAGGGAGGGTAAGCCACAAAAGGTCATTGCTAAAGAAGCTGGCTGTTCACAGAGTGCTATATCCAAGCATATTATTAGAAAGGTGAGTGGATTGAAAAGGTGTGGTAGAAAAAGTTGTGCAAGCAGTTGGGATAACCGCAGACTTGATAGGATTGTTAAGAAAAGACCATTCAAACATTTGGGGGAGATTCACATGGAGCGGACTGCTGCTGTAGTCAGTGCTTAAAGAGCCATCACACACAGACGTATCAAGGACATGGGCTACAATTGTCACATTCCTTGTGTCAAGCCACTCATGACCAATAGACAACGCCAGAAGTGTCTTAACTGGGCCAAGGAGAAAAAGAACTGGACTGTTGCTCAGTGGTCCAAGATATTGTTTTCAGATGAAAGTAAATTTTGCATTTCATTTGGCAATCAAGGTCCCAGAGTCTGGAGGAAGAGTGGAGTTACTACAATTGAAGCTGCTTGAGGTCTAGTGTGACGTTTGGAGAGCCTCGTCATCTGCTGGTGTAGGTCCGCTGTGTTTTATCAAGACCAAAGTCAACGCAGCCATCTACCAGGAAATGTTAGAGCACTTCCTGCTTCCCTCTGCTGACAAGCTTTTTGGAGATGAAAATTTCATTTTCCAGCAGGACTTGACACCTGTCCACTAGAGTTGAGCGATGTTCGAGGTTCGCCAATTTCATGTTCGAGTGATTTTGGGGGAACTTGAGATCAAACGCGAACGCGAGCTTTATGCTAAAAGCTCGATAGCTCGAATTACGTTCGAGAACGGTTCGATCAGCAAAAAGCCTAGCTAGTTATTAGCTGGCTTTTCACTGTAATAGTGTGAGTCACTCTGTGATTCACACTATTATCTAATTTCAGCGTATAGTGTGCGGGGGCGGCTCGTTTAGATCAGTGCTGCTAGGATAATGGCGATCGACATTTTTTTTTTTACCTAAGCTCGCGTGCAGTGGGGCGGGCCAGCATGTCAGACAATCCCAGACACACACACAGGTAAGTGGTCTTTTTTGCCAGACAAGCAAGGGCATGTGTCATAGGTTGTGCATGTCACATGTCCTTGCATTATAAATACAGGCATTTTCTCTCACGGCACCATTATCTGCTTTCTGCGTGTAGGTGACAGTCACCGCTGAAGCAGCTCCTGGCGCCGCTCTGGCTGTGTACGCTATACACACAGCGCTTTACTGATTAGGGACAGAAGTTTATTTCAGTCCTTTTCAGGGCTCATTTTCTCGGGCTCAGAGCCATAGGTAACAGTCAGGTCCGTGGAAACGCTGTATACAGCTTCAGATAACAGCGTCTGTGTACCTAAGCTCAGGGAATTCCTTGCTGCATTTCACCATTAGAAGAGATAGAAAGTGAGGCATCCTTTCATTTCCACTGTACCAGAGAACCCGGCCACTGTTCCCACCTGCCCACTTTTGCCACGCTATTTTTATAGCAAACAGTGCTGGACATAAGTGGCATCCAAAAGTGGCTGCTATACTAATTTTGTGTCCCACCGGTGCCAAGCATTTTCCAGCACCTCTGCATTAAACACTGATGCACATTTTGCTACGCTATTTTTATAGCAAACAGTGCTGGACATAAGTGGCATCCTAAAAGTGGCTGCTATATTAATTTTGTGTCTCACTTGTGCCAAGTAATTTCCAGAACCTCTGCATTCAACCCTCATGTACATTTTGCTACGCTATTTTTATAGCAAACAGTGCTGGACATAAGTGGCATCCAAATAGTGGCTGCTATACTCCATTGTTGTCCCACTGGTGCCAAGCAATTTCCAGCACCTCTGAATTCAACCCTCATGCACATTTTTCTACGCTATTTTTATAGCAAACAGTGCTGAACATAAGTGGCATCCAAAATGTGGCTGCTAAACTAATTTTGTGTCCGACTTGTGCCAAGCAAGTCCCAGCACCTCTGCATTCAACCCTCATGCACATTTTGCTACGCTATTTTTATAGCATACAGTGCTGAATATAAGTGCATCCAAAAAGTGGCTGCTATACTCCATTGTTGTCCCACTGGTGCCAAGCAATTTTTAGCACCTCTGTATTCAACCCTCATGCACATTTTGTTACGCTATTTTTATAGCAAACAGTGCTGAACATAAGTGGCATCCAAACAGTGGCTGCTATACTAATTTTGTGTCCCACTTGTACCAAGCAAGTCCCAGCACCTCTGCAATAAACCGTGATGCACATTTTCCTACGCTATTTTTATAGCAAACAGTGCTGGACATAAGTGGCATCCAAAAAGTCGCTGCGATACCCCATTGTTGTCCCACTGGTGCTAAGCAATTTCCAGCACCTCTGCATTCAACCCTCATGCACATTTTGCTATGCTATTTTTTATAGCAAACAGTGCTGCCATTTTAGGGCAATAGTTGCATTGTCAGGGATAGTCAGTGTTGGTTCTTCAGCTGTCATTAAAGTTAGACCACCTCTGAAATCTACACCACCTCTCAATTTTTGCTACCACATTTTAAGTGACTAATCTTGTTGCTAACAAAATGAGTGGCAAAAGGACAGATGCTGGTGGAAAGGGGAACAGGCATGTTGGAAAAGGAAAAAAAAGTTTGTGCCCGTGGGGAAGGTGGCAAAGCTACATTAACATCTGCTGAAGATAAGCCATCTTCCAGCAAAAGTAAGATGTCTACTACTTTCCATGGACAATCCGCTCCCTTTTTTACGGACCCGAACAACTGTAAGAAAGGTAGATGATGCACAAAAAAGAACATGCTTGAATGGATCTCAAGTGCTCCAACAAGTGCCCTCTCCTCCACCTCAACTACCATATAAAAAAAACAGTCCCTGAGTTGTCATCCCAATCACAATTGCTTTCTCCCAGCTATCAAGTCTCCATCCGCCCTGCACAGTATGGTGTACCAGAGATTGCTGAGTCTGCAGAGCTGTTCAGTCACACTATAGCCTGGGAATCAGAGGTCTGCTCCCAAGCTACAGTGAGTACAGACCAGGAAATGTTCTGCAGTGATGCCCAGAACCTTTGTGACTCAGATTCAGGCCGTGATGACCAAGTTTCTGAGCATAATGTTGACCCTTATTCACAAAGTTTAACACCTGTTGGTGGAGGCAATGAGGAACATACTGATGACGATGAGACGCAGATACCAGATTGGGATGACAACTTAAATATTCATTCAGGGCAGGAAGAGGCTAGGTCTGAGGGCGAGGGAAGTGCAAACACAACGCTTGATGATGAAGTTCTAGATCCCACTTACTGCCAACCCACAGTCAGGCACTTGAGGAGGTCAACAGAGGCGGTGGAGGAGGATGCAACTGACGACGAAGTTACCTTGCGCCTTCCTGGACAGAGTCGGAGTACTGGTAGCACGTCTACAACTGCATCCTCAGCCAGCACTCTGCCTCTGAGCACAAGTCGGGGTGGCTCTGCAGGTCGCATGCCCTCTAAGCCTTGCCTAGCCTGGTCCTTTTTTGACCTTGCAAAGGATCTCCCAAATCATGTGATCTGTAAAATTTGTCGGGAATTTATAAGTAGAGGCAAAAAAAAAGCTCCCCAGTTTGACAACTTCTTCCATGAATCGTCACATGAATACCAAGCATAATTCCCAGTGGGAAGCTCACTGTGCTGCAATGTGGCCTAGCATAGCAGGCCAACCACCGCCTGCCCCTTCATCCGCGCACTCTTCATCTTCTTTTATTGTCGGGACAGCTGTCACACCTGGTTTTCCCCGCACACCTTTCACCACTGTAACCGCAACAGGCAGTTTGCTTGGTAGGTCGTCAGTTGGTTTGGAAGGGGAAACAAGTGCGGGTGTATAGCTCTCTCAGACATCGATAGCACCAACGTTGGATGAAGGCAACATCATGTCTACGCCTGCACTTTTCTCACAAACCTGCATTTTTCCAGGGACACCCTACTCACCACTGTCTACACACAGCAGCCAGATCTTTGTCCCTCAGATGTGGACAAATAAAAGGCCATTTCCTCTGACCCATGACAAAGCTAAGAGGTTGACTTTATCCCTCTGTAAGCTCTTGGCTACCGAAATGCTGCCTTTCCGCCTGTTGGACACAGAGGATTTTTGAGACCTTATGTCTGTCGCAGTGCCCCAGTACCAGATACCCAGTCACCACTACTTCTCCAAGAAAGGTGTGCCTGCTCTACACCAGCATGTCGCACACAACATCACCGCTTCCTTGAGAAACTCTGTGTGTGAACGGGTGCATTTCACCACCGATACTTGGACCAGTAAGCATGGACAGGGGCGTTACATGTCACTGACTGGGTACTGGGTAACTATGGTGATAGATGGAGAAGGGTCTGCTGAACAAGTCTTGCTGTCCCCACGACTTGTGCGTCAATCCTCTGTATGTATAAGTTCCTCCAACGCTTCTGCCTCCTCAACCTCGTCTAGGTCCTCCACCTCCGCCCCAAGCCTGCCTGGTCAGGCCACCAGCGTTGTAACTGCGCACAAGGAATCACGCACACCTCCTTACTATGCTGGCAGCAGAGCGCAACGACATCAGGCGGTCTTTAGCTTGAAATGTCTTGGAAATATGAGTCACACAGCGGCTGAGTTGTGGGCAGCTCTGCTGTCTGAGTTTCATAAATGGTTGTCTCCACTGAACCTGCAGCCAGGTAAGGTCGTGTGCGATAATGCTGCAAACCTGGGTGCAGCCCTTCACCTGGGCAAGGTGACACACGTGCCTTGTATGGCTCACGTGTTGAACCTTGTTGTCCAGCAATTTTTAACACACTATCCCGGCCTAGATGGCCTTCTGCACAGGGCACGAGAACTGTCTGCTCACTTCCGCCGTTCAACCGCCGCAGCAGATCGACTTGCATCACTCCAGAAGTCTTTCGGCCTGCCGGTTGATCGCCTGAAATGCGATGTGCCGACACGCTGGAATTCGACTCTCCACATGTTATAGCGACTGTGGCAGCACCACCGAGCACTGGTGCAATACGTCATGACGTATAGCCTGGGCCAACGAGATGCAGAGGTGGGGTAGATCACCCTGATGGAGTGGTCTCAGATCAAGGACCTATGCACCCTTCTGCACAGTTTCGACATGGCGATGAATATGTTTAGCGCTGACAATGCCATTATTAGCATGACAATTCCAGTCATTTTCATGCTGGAGCACACGCTAAACACTATTCGGCGTCAGGGGGTGGTTCAACAGGAAGGGGAGGAAGTAATTGAGGATTCATATGCGCAAGGGATAACAACGTCACCAAGGTACAGACGTTCATCATCACCAAGGCAGCAGGCATGGGACGGTGGGGGAGAGGGATTAACAAGGGCGCATGGTAGCAGGCAACAATTCCAGTCATTTTCATGCTGGAGCACACGCTAAACACTATTCGGCGTCAGGGGGTGGTTCAACAGGAAGGGGAGGAAGTAATTGAGGATTCATATGCGCAAGGGATAACAACGTCACCAAGGTACAGACGTTCATCATCACCAAGGCAGCAGGCATGGGACGGTGGGGGAGAGGGATTAACAAGGGCGCATGGTAGCAGGCAAATTGTTGAGGAAGGTGCAGGAGAACATGAAGAAATGGAGGACGAACTGTCAATGGACATGGAAGACTCAGCAGATGAGGGAGACCTTGGTCACATTTCAATTGAAAGAGGTTGGGGGGAGATGTCAGAGGAAGAAAGAACGGTTAGCACCTCTATGCCACAAACACAGCAAGGACTTGGTCCTCATTTATGCGCAAGACACATGAGCGCCTTCTTGCTGCACTACCTCCAACATGACCCTCAGATTGTCAAAATTAGAAGTGATGATGACTACTGGGTTGCCACACTATTATATCCCCGGTACAAGTCCAAATTTTGTGAATAATTCCAGCCATAGAAAGGGACGCATGTATTCAGGAGTATAAGCAGAAGCTGTTACTCAATTTTAGCTCGGCTTTTCCACCAAACCCCAGTGGTGCACGGAGTGAATCTCCCAGTTGTAACTTGACAAACATGGGACGTTCTCGTCATCAACAGTCTAACCGTACCAGCAGAAACGTATCTGGTGCTAGTAACAGCAATTTTATTGAATCGTTTCATAATTTTTTTAGACCATCCTTTGCAAGGCCAACAGAGACAAGAAGTCTGACACATAGTCAACGGCTGCAGAGGATGATACAGGAGTATCTCCAAATGAACATCGATGCCATGACTTTGCAACTGGAGCCTTGCTCATTTTGGGCTTCAAATCTTGAAAAATGGCCTGAGCTCGCCACTTAAGCCTTGGAGATATTGCCGTGTCCACCTGTCAGCGTTGTCTCTGAACATGTCTTCAGTGCTGCTGGGTGTGTGCTGACAGATAAGCGCACGCGTCTGTCCAGTGACAATGTGGACAGACTAACGTTCATCAAAATGAACAAGTCATGGATCCACAAGGACTTTACTACCCCTGTGTCATCCTGGGGAGAGTAAATGCTTGTGGATTTGGAATGTGCTTGATGCAAATGTACCTGTCAAGTTTGCAACTGGGGCACAAGTGCTGCCACTGAAGGGGCGTCTGTGGGACCCAATTTTTGGAAAAAAGGGAGACTCCGCTTGGAGTAACCCTTGCTGTGTTTTTAAAAATGAGCCAAGATGAACAAGTCATGGTTCAGCAAAGACTTTGCTACCTATCCCGGTGTCATCCTGGGGACAGTTAAGGCTGGCGTATTTTGGAATGTGCTTGATGCTAATCAGCAGATACAGTTTGCAACTGGGGCTTAAGTGCTGCCACTAAAGGGGTGTCTGTGGGGCCCAATTTTTGGAAAAAAGGGAGAGTCTGCTTGGAGTCCCCTTGCTGTGTTTTACAAGACTTTAGAAGGGCATGCCATGCCTATATCTGTAGAGATTATCAAAAAACTCCGGCACTCGTTTATGATGAAAAGAATTAATTGTTCTTTATTGCATATCAATATGATGATATGCAATAAAGAACAATTAATTCTTTTCATCATAAACGAGTGCCGGAGTTTTTTGATAATCTATTCATAGTGTTCTCCTGAGCACCGCCTAAACAGTGAGCCAGACCATCACAGTTTTTCATGCCTATATCTGTGTCTCCTCCTGTTTTTCCTCGTCCAGCTGTTTAGTTTTCGCATGGGTATTTGTCCTTGTTACTTTCCCATGTGTTTGTGTTGTCTTGGGAGTTGTTTGGCACCTTTTGGACAACTTTGAGGGTGTTTTCAAGGTGTTTTTAGGTGTTTGTGATTGCTTCCCATTGTTTTGGATTGGGTTCGAGAGGTTCGTCGAACGGCTCGTCGAACGGGGCACCGTTCGTCGAACTGAACCGAACTCGAACTCCAAGGGCGTGGCTCATTTCTACTGTCCACAATGCCAAAAGTACCAATACCTGGTTTAATAACCACAGTATCACTGTGCTTGATTGGCCAGCAAACTCGCCTGACCTAAACCCCATTGAGAATCTATGGGGTATTGTCAAGAGGAAGATTAGAGATACCAGAACCAACAGTGCAGATGAGCTGAAGGCTGCTATCAAAGCACCATGGGCTTCCATAACACCTCAGCAGTCCCACAGGCTGATTGCCTCCATGCAATGTCGCATTGATACAGTAATTCATGTAAAACGAGCCCCAACCAAGTATTGAGTCCATTTACTATACAAACTTTTCAGTAGGCCACATTTCTGAGTGTAAAATCATTTTTTCACTTGGTCTTATATAATATTCTAATATTTGGAGATAATGACTTTTGAGTTTGCATTGGCTGTAAGGCATAATCATCAACATTAACAACAATAAACACTTGAAATAGATAACTCTGTGTGTAATGACTATATAGAATATATGTGCTTCCTTTTTGTATTGAATTACTGAAATAAATTAACTTTTTGATGATATTCAATTTTATTGTGTGGCACCCCTGAGGCTTCAGTCGCCACAGAGTATTGCACCCAAATTTGGGAGTAATGCTGAACTCCGATCCTGAGGAGTTCAGTCCCGGTTTCACAACTTACACACTCAAATACGCACTAGGTTGCCCTGTGCCCACTGAGGACTGGGCTAGGGTCGGGTAATAAAGGGGTTGATTACAGAGTGGCATTTACAGGATGTCCTCATACAGGGATTCCAGTCTCACTAGCTTAGAACCTGGAAGGGGGGAGGTGCAGCCAGCAGGGGGAGTCAGGAGCCAACACAACATTTAGGGAGTTGCCCAGCATGAGAGGAAAGGAGCAGACATGTCTCACAGGTGAAAGCGTATACATATGTTTTTTATAAAAGTAGAAACTTTATTAATATTAATTCAAAACAGTAAAAACAGGAAGAACCCACAAAGTAGAGCACATGATCCCAGGATAATATCCACAACAATCATACGTAATATCCGTTACAAAGATCTATAGATTTATTAGCCTCAGGATAAATATCACATACATATTCCCATATGATTGATAAAGCTATATACAGCTGCCTATGGGGCTTAGTATGCTGTCTGCCTGCTGGTAACAAGGACAGTGTAAATTTGTTTATAATTCATATAATAGATGCTCAATTCAAACACCTTTTTTCCCTGTACCAAAAGATAGACAACAAAAGGCTCCCATACCAAAATTAACCCGCAAATCAAATGGAGTCAGATAATAGAAAATAGACTAGGTTGTAATTAATAAAATAATGCTGAAACAATGCAAAAAGTCTGTTTGGATGATATATACCCATGTGGTTAAAAAATCCACATGCAATTGCCTATGGGGTTTAGTATTCTGTCTGCCCCCCCCCCCCTCCGGTAACAAGGACAGTGTAGATTTATTTATAATTCATGTAATTGTGAAGCCCCACCGGTGTTGTGTCGGTGCATACCTTCAGGGACTCCACGTAGCTGGTGCTGGTCACAGGTAGGGAATCTTCGGTTTTGATCGTGACGCCACTCTCAGTATTGCGGCCAGTAGGGACCGCCACTGCAGGTTGAGGGTCGCCTGGGGATGATGGTGTGTGCAGTTAGTTGGAATAGCCTCCTGAGAGTGAGGCAAGCCCCAGGGCCCGGTGTAGATGCGTAGTACTACAAGTCGCAGAATGACCACACAGGCAGAGTGTCTTTCAGGGTTTTTACTCACATTTGATGGCAGGGTGAGTAACCCGGGCGTAGCTGGGACGAACCAGGTGGAACCAGGTATCCTTCAGGCTGACTTTATGAGGGTGACTACTGACTCGCCTTCCTTAGCCCTTGGTGGTTTGGGGTAACCCCGACTTTGAGTCCCTATGGGGGTCACCCAGGGAAGATGCTCCAAGCCTCTCTCCCCTTCTTGTTTTGCCGTGTGCTTGTTCCCCGGACCAGGCCACTCCAGCCTCTTGCCTCCTATGACCTATGGGCCCTAACTTGTGGTTACGTGGCTGCGGCTTTTGTAGTGTTGTGGTGTGGGCTTTAAGAGCCCCACACCGGCAGGTTTAGCAGAAGAAAGTTGAATCTATCCCCGCTTCGGGATCTGCCGCCCGGTTGGGCCTGGTGCTCTCTAGCAGTCTCCTTACTTCCCACTCCGTTGCACTCCCTAGCTGAAGCTGGCTTTCAGGCAGCACTCCTAGTTGACCGTTCTCCCCCGTCAATAGCCACTGCGCGGACGCTGTCAGATTGCACAGCTCCAGGGATCTGCTCCTCACTTGAGCTCCCTGGACTCTACACTGCACTGGCTCACTGCTCCTCCTCTCCTGTTCTTGCCTACGCCACCTAGCAACCAGACTCTCCACCACACCCCTTGAGAGGAGATGGAGGCTCTACCCCCTCCACTATTCCAGTGAAGGTGAAGGCTTGCCCCCTCCTGGGATCCCCAGGGGTCCTCTCATGGGTACATGTGTGAGACCTGGTCACTATGCGCCTGTGTTCCACACCCCTGTCAGCCATCTGGATTACCTGTATTGTACTGTCCCCAGCATGGGTGCAGTACTCAGTGGTGCCTGACCAGGTCAGGGGCGCCACATTCCCCCTTAGTTATCACCAGCACGTCCTCGGGCTGCAAGACAACATTTTAAAATGCATAAAACATTAAAACATATAAAACATTTTTAAAACCACCAGGTATCAGACATCACCACCCTCCACCCACAAGTCCGTTAACCCACCCAAACCCTCTCAGGAGGCAGGTCACCGGTCCTGTTGGTAACCAGGTCTGGGCCATCCACTTCCCCAGACCTTTCCTCCAATCTTCCTCTCCCGTTGGCCGCGCCTTCAGCCACTTCTGGCAGGATGTAGAGGCGGCTTTCATGGGCTGGTGGTTTCAGGGTCTACCTGGCCTGGTGGATCCGCGCCTTCAGCCTCTTCTGGCAGGATGCAGAGGCGGCCTCCACAGGTGGTGCTGACCAGGTACCCTCTTTGTGGTGGTGAGCCAAGGCCCCATAAACAGGCGTGCTCTCTGGTCGCAGGTGAGCCAAGGCCCTTTTCTACGGACGGGCCCCCTGGTTGCAGACGAGCCAAGCCCCTAAACAGGCTGGCCCTGGTGGTGGTGCCACTGGTGTAACTATTTACACTGCGAGAGTTTGTGGCTATAGCAAGTTCATAGCCTTAAAGTTTATTTCTCACAATAGTTTTTGTGGGCGCATTTCTTAAACGTTGCAAACAAAACTTGTCAAAACTTCAACTGGTAACTTGCTGTATTTCTTTACTTCTCTCTACTCTACTCCTCCATTTCACCAGGGCGTGGGCATGTAGGGCACCGGCACCTGTGACTTTCTTGCTCTCCGTCGTCGTCCGTGGTTGTTTCATCTGTAGGATCTTTGTCTGTGGTTGTTTCATCTGTAGGTTCTTTATCTTTCCTTTCTTGGTCTTCGTCTGTTTCTACATCTGGTTCTTTATCTCTGTCTTTTCTTTCTTGTCTTTCTTGTCTTTCCTGTAGCATGGGATGGCTGTAAGGTTTGCTGGGACATAGCGCTACGTCCAGGGCATACAATCCCCTTTCGCCTTGATGCATGGTGAATTGAACTGAGTCTCCCATCTTTAGATTTCTGCCAGGGTGTCCTCTAGGCAGATGAGCGCTTACATCTCTCCTGTTAACAAATATCCCCTCCTTGATGCCAGGGGCTACAATGAATCCATAACCACTTCTCAGATTGAAATCTTCCACTACGCCATAACACAAGGGTCCTCTGGCCTGGGCTTTGGACCTTCTTAGGCACCTTTTCTCCTCCAGGTCTCTGACCGTGACTTCTCTCTGCTCTGGGGATTGTGGTGCTGGAGCAACCTGTGTTCTGCTGTGCCGTGTCTTGCGGGCTGGATTCATGCCTGTGGGCTCCCAGGTGAGGTCTTTGGGTTGATCTTCATCTGCTGACGGTGTCAAGTCTTCCTCCTCCCAGCGGGAATAGGGCAGCATCTCCGGCTCTGGGTAGGGGTCTGCTGCGGTTGGCGTCGGAGTCAGCCCTTCTGCTTCCTGGCCTCCCCTCCCCCTTAGTTCTTCTTGGCACTCCGTCGGTGGCAGCGCCGGGGAGGGATGCTCTTCGGCAGGCCCAGGTGGGGGACTCTTTGGCGCGGCTGCAGGGATTGCCTGAATCTCCTTGGAGGTGCGTGGAGGGCGCAGGCACAGATCCACCAACCACTGGGGAAACTTGGCCTCCATGTCAGCCTTCAGCCGCCAGTAGTCGGGCTCCTCTCCTATCATGGGCTTCCTGTCAGGGACCTCCGTGGACTGGGGAGCGGCGTCAGCTCTGGCCTCGCAGGCCGGGGTAAATGGTACGTCTGTCTTGTCTTGGCGGGCCGCGCCTTGTATGGCGGCGGCCTGGTCTTGGCGGGCCGCGCCCTGTATGGCGGCGGCCTGAATTGGCGTTTCTGTCGCGGCCGGTTCCTGGCGGGCCGGACTGGACACTGCAGCCGCGGTCTCACTTGGCGTCGCAGCCTCGATGGGGTCCGTGCAGGCTGAGCCGGGCGTCGCTGCAGTGATCGGAGCTTGGCGGGCCGCACCCGGCGGGGCTGCGGCCTGGTTCAGCATATCACTTGCGGCGCGGACGAGCGTCGCTGCTGCGTTGGGGTCTTGGCGGACCGGGTTCAGCAGGGTGGCAGCCTGGGTCAGCGTCACACCTGCAGCACGGATGAGCACTGCCGTGGTGGTCGGAGCCCTGCGGGACAGGCGGGGCATCGCTGCAGCGGCCTGGGCTTGGCGGGCCGCACCTAGCGTGGCTGCGGCCTCACTCAGCGTCGCCGCACCGGGCGCCTCCTCTGGGACCGCGGTCGTAGCAGCTAGGGTCGGGGCTCTTGTTCTAGCCGGGGCAACACCGGACTCACCCATCGGGGTCTGAATCGTCGTCGCCGCTCGATCCGGCAGGCTCCGCGCGGCTCTCTCCTCATAGGTCCGGACCGCTGCAGCCTTCTCTAGAAGCTCCTTGCGTTCCTCATAGAGCCGTCGCATAATCCTGGCCTCCAGCTGATCACAGAAGAGGGCAAGCTCCCGGCACCACCAGGCAGCAGAGCCTGGTTCTGGGTATCCGCGTCTGGATTCCATTTCTGCTCTCCGCAGCAGCAGGTTTGCGGCTTCCCTTCTCTCTCGCCGTTTCTGGACACCTCCGCTCTCATAGCTGGCAAGGCCAGAACTCTGCAGGGGATCTCTGGGTAGCCACACCTCTTCGTGGGCGGTAACTTCTTCCAGCGCGGGCTGCTGTTGTTTTTCAGCGCGCTTTTCATGGTGGCAATATGGCGGCGCTTCCAATTTTTCAAGCGGACCGCCCAGGCACATGGTCACCTGTCTGAACAGGTCTAGTCCTTATCCTGTTCGTGACGCCAGATGTGAAGCCCCACCGGTGTTGTGTCGGTGCATACCTTCAGGGACTCCACGTAGCTGGTGCTGGTCACAGGTAGGGAATCTTCGGTTTTGATCGTGACGCCACTCTCAGTATTGCGGCCAGTAGGGACCGCCACTGCAGGTTGAGGGTCGCCTGGGGATGATGGTGTGTGCAGTTAGTTGGAATAGCCTCCTGAGAGTGAGGCAAGCCCCAGGGCCCGGTGTAGATGCGTAGTACTACAAGTCGCAGAATGACCACACAGGCAGAGTGTCTTTCAGGGTTTTTACTCACATTTGATGGCAGGGTGAGTAACCCGGGCGTAGCTGGGACGAACCAGGTGGAACCAGGTATCCTTCAGGCTGACTTTATGAGGGTGACTACTGACTCGCCTTCCTTAGCCCTTGGTGGTTTGGGGTAACCCCGACTTTGAGTCCCTATGGGGGTCACCCAGGGAAGATGCTCCAAGCCTCTCTCCCCTTCTTGTTTTGCCGTGTGCTTGTTCCCCGGACCAGGCCACTCCAGCCTCTTGCCTCCTATGACCTATGGGCCCTAACTTGTGGTTACGTGGCTGCGGCTTTTGTAGTGTTGTGGTGTGGGCTTTAAGAGCCCCACACCGGCAGGTTTAGCAGAAGAAAGTTGAATCTATCCCCGCTTCGGGATCTGCCGCCCGGTTGGGCCTGGTGCTCTCTAGCAGTCTCCTTACTTCCCACTCCGTTGCACTCCCTAGCTGAAGCTGGCTTTCAGGCAGCACTCCTAGTTGACCGTTCTCCCCCGTCAATAGCCACTGCGCGGACGCTGTCAGATTGCACAGCTCCAGGGATCTGCTCCTCACTTGAGCTCCCTGGACTCTACACTGCACTGGCTCACTGCTCCTCCTCTCCTGTTCTTGCCTACGCCACCTAGCAACCAGACTCTCCACCACACCCCTTGAGAGGAGATGGAGGCTCTACCCCCTCCACTATTCCAGTGAAGGTGAAGGCTTGCCCCCTCCTGGGATCCCCAGGGGTCCTCTCATGGGTACATGTGTGAGACCTGGTCACTATGCGCCTGTGTTCCACACCCCTGTCAGCCATCTGGATTACCTGTATTGTACTGTCCCCAGCATGGGTGCAGTACTCAGTGGTGCCTGACCAGGTCAGGGGCGCCACATAATAAATGCTCAATTCAGATACCATTAGTCCTTGTACCAAGAGGCAGACAACAGAAAGCTCCTATACAGACAATCACCCCACAAATCAGATGGAGTCAGATAATAGTAGACAAACTGGGCTATAGTTATCTGGTTACTGCTGGGAAATACAATGCAAAGCCTATTAAGATGATAGCAAGGACTAACATGTTGCTGCTGCTAGAGCAAGTTAAAGTGGGTAAAGCTGGGTTCACACAGAGCGACAGCGACAACGAAGTCGCTGTTATGTCACCATTTTCTGTGACGCAACAGCGACCTAGTAAGTCGCTGTTATGATCGCTGCTTAGCTGTCAAACACAGCAGACGCAGCAGCGATCATAACGACACGTGTCGCAGTGGAAACCATGCTGCACTTGGTAACTAAGGTAAATATCGGGTAACCATTACCCGATATTTGCCTTGGTTACCAGTGCACACGCTTAGCGCTGGCACCCTGCTCTCCTAGCCAAGGTACACATCAGGTTAACTACCCGATGTGTGCTCCGGCTACGTGTGCAGGGAGCCAGCGCTAAGCGGAGTGCTCTCACGCTGCCAGTGCCGGCTCCCTGCTCACATAGCTGGAGTAGACATTGGGTAATTAACCGCATGACCACAAAAAAAAATTTTTTTGGGACTACTGCCAATAGGCGTATACAGGAATCATCACATAATGCACATACCCAAATAGAAGAAAAAAGGGATCACCACCAACGCGCGTTTCACGAGGTGTTGTTGCTTCTTCAAGGAGGAGACCCTCCTCCTCCTTGAAGAAGCAACAAAACCTCGTGAAACGCGCGTTGGTGGTGATCCCTTTTTTCTTCTATTTGGGTATGTGCATTATGTGATGATTCCTGTATACGCCTATTGCCAGTAGTCCAAAAAAAAATTTTTTTTTTTTTTTTTTTGTGGTCATGCGGTACTTTACCACACTTGAGTCATATGATATTGTGAATGGTAAGTGCACTTGCACTTTATAATTTTGATAATATGTTCACAAAAAGATGTTTTTGGTAATCCATTGCCTTTGGTCATTATGTGTATGCATTAATTTCCATACGCCCTGGCCATGACTAGAGAAAGATACTAGACTTTGCATTCCTCTTGACCACGGCTATATATTATTAATTACTGTTCAGGCTACTTTCACACCTCCGGCTTTTGCAATGCGGCACAATCCGGCACTTTGCAGGAAAACCGCAACCGTTTTTTTTTGCTGCCGGTTGCGTTTTTCCTGCATAGACTTTAATTAGTGCCGCATTGTGCCGCATGGGCTTGCGTTCGGTCCGGTTTTTGCCGCATGCGGCAGATTTAGCCGATGCGGCGGCCGGATGGAACGTTCCCTGCTACGTTTTTTGCTCCGGCAAAAAAAACCGCATCGCGCCGCATCCGGCCGATGCGGCGCTTTTCCCAATGCATCCCTATGGATGCCGGATGCGGCACGATGCGGCAAAAACCGCATCCGGCCGCCGCATGCGGTTTTTGCCACTGCGCATGCTCAGTAGCATGCCGCAAGCGACAAAAACCGGACCGGCCGCATGTAAAAAACTTATGCAAAGGATGCGGTGTTTTCACCGCATCCGTTGCATAGGCTTCACAGCCGGATTGAGCCGCACGGCTCAAACCGGATGTGTGAAAGTAGCCTCACTGTATTAAGCCTTTGGTTATTATGTATATGCATTAATTTTCATACGCCTGGGTCACGACTAGAGAACGATACTATAATTTGCATTTCCTCTTGACCACGGCTATATATTGCCAATTACTGGTTGACTGTATTTTTTCTTTTGACCACCTATTTTTCCCACGGCTAATAGGGATGATGAACATTTGATTGTATTACTATTTTCCAACCAACTTGGTATCTCTTTGTACAACATTACCACACGTTCATCTCTCCCACGACTACTGCGGCCTACATACTGTATTTTTCTTCACCATGTATGCCCCCCTTGATTTTGTGGTAGTTGTTTTTAATCCTTGCTCTATTGCTGTTTTGCTTGTCTTTTTTTGAATAAATAAATTTCTGCATATACACTCGTTTTTTCTCTATTTGTTGTATTTGGAGGGCTATGTAGAGGCCTTTATACTATTTAGAGGACTACTTGGGGACCATTATACTGTTTAAAGGGCTGTGTGTGGGCCAATTTTACCGTTTGAATGCCTGTGAAGACCATTATAATGTTTTGTTGGATGTGTGGGGACATTATCCTGTTTGTAGGGCTGTGTGGGGGTCATTATAGTGTTTTAAGGACTATGTGAGGGACAATTATACCATATTCAGGGCCACTATACTATACTTGCTGTACTACCCAGCTTCGCCCAGGTTAATAACTGTTGTTAACAAAATAGACTGTATTAACAAAAATGTATTCTGCACAGAAAAAAACACAAAACAAATAGATAGAAATGTAATTATTAAAAGGCAAAAACTAAGCTAATAGAAGCATTTCACAACATATATTTCAACATCACAGATATTCCACACAGATTTAACTAAATTGGCCAAGTAATGTACTCCGTCTGTCTCTTTCCAGGTCTGTCTCTTTCCCCGTCTGTTTCTTTTCCTGTCTGTCTCTTGCCCTGTCTGCCTGTATCTGTCTCTTTTTTGTCTGTCTCTATCTCTCTGTTTCTTTCCCCATCTGTCTCTTTCTAGGTCTGTGTCTTTCCCAGGTCTGTCTCTTTCCCCGTCTGTCTCCCCATCTCTTTATCTGTGTCTTTTCCTGTCTGTCTCTTTCCCTGTCTGCCTGTCTCTGTCTGTCTCTTTCCTTGTCTGTCTCTATCAAGGTCTGTGTCTTTCCCTATCTATCTTTGTCTGTCTCTCTGGCTGTCTCCTCCTTCCCTGTCTGCCTGTCTCTGTCCCTGTCTGCATGTCTGTCTGTCTCTTTCCCTATCTGTCTCTTTCCAGGTCAGTCTCTTTCCAGGTCAGTCTCTTTCCCCGTCTGTCTCTGTCTGTCTCTTTCACCATCTGTTGCTGTCTGTCTCTTTCACCGTCTGTCTCTGTCTCTTTCACCGTCTTTCTCTGTCTGTCTCTTTCACCGTTTGTCTCTGTCTCTTTCCCTGTCTGTCTCTATCTCTCTGTATATTCCCCTGTCTGTCTCTCTGTCTGTCTCTGTCTGTCTGTCTCTATTAGAGTTGAGCGCGGTTCGCGGTTCGAGGTTCTCCAGTTCTAGGCTCGAGTGATTTTGGGGCCTGTTCTAGATCGAACTAGAACTCGAGCTTTTTGCAAAAGCTCGATAGTTCTAGAAACGTTCGAGAACGGTTCTAGCAGCAAAAAAACAGCTAATTCCTAGCTGGCTTTCCGCTGTAATAGTGTAAGTCACTCTGTGACTCACACTATTATGACATTTCAGTGTATAGTGTGCATGAACAGCGCCTTCAGATCACTGCTGTTTGTATAATGGCGATCGCCATTTTTTTTTTTTTTCCTTGTCTTCCTTCCCTAAGCGCGCGCGTCTTGTGGGGCGGGCCAGCATGTCAGCCAATCCCAGACACACACAGCTAAGTGGACTTTTGGCCAGAGAAGCAACGGCATGTGTGATAGGATGTCCATGTCACATGTCCCTGCATTATAAAACCGGACATTTTCCTCCAGGACGCCATTATCTCTTCTGCGTCCTTGGTGTCAGACATCACTGGCGCAGCTCCGTCCTGAGTCCTATCGCTGATACAGCTGTATGCGCTTCATACACAGCGCTGGACAGCATAGGGAGAGCACTTTCCATCAGTCCTTTTAAGGGCTCGTACCGACAGGGTCAGAGCCATAGGTGACAGGTCCTGAAAACAGCGACAGCGTCTGTGTAGCTAAGGTCAGGGATTTCGTCGCTGCATTTCCCCATTAGGAGGGTTATAGAAAGGCAGGCTTCCATTCCTCTACCCAGAGCCCCACAATCCTGGCACTGTACCCTCCTGTCCTCTGCACACTCCAACTCATTATAACTAAGCCATTATACTAGCAAACACTCAGTGTACCTAGTGGCATCCTAAACGTGGCTATTGGACTTTTGTCTAGTCACACTAGTGCAAAGATATTTGCAGCACCTCTGCCTGCATTGCACACTCCAACTCATTATAACTAAGCCATTATACTAGCAAACACTCAGTGTACCTAGTGGCATCCTAAACGTGGCTATTGGACTTTTGTCTAATCACACTAGTGCAAAGACATTTGCAGCACCTCTACCTGCATTGCACACTCCAACTCATTATAACTAAGCCATTATACTAGCAAACACTCAGTGTACCTAGTGGCATCCTAAACGTGGCTATTGGACTTTGCTATAGTCCCACTAGTGCAAAGACATTTGCAGCACCTCTACCTGCATTGCACACTCCAACTCATTATAACTAAGACATTATACTAGCAAACACTCAGTGTACCTAGTGGCATCCTAAACGTGGCTATTGGACTTTGCTATAGTCCCACTAGTGCAAAGACATTTGCAGCACCTCTGCCTGCATTGCACACTCCAACTCATTATAACTAAGCCATTATACTAGCAAACACTCAGTGTACCTAGTGGCATCCTAAACGTGGCTATTGGACTTTGCTATAGTCCCACTAGTGCAAAGACATTTGCAGCACCTCTGCCTGCATTGCACACTCCAACTCATTATAACTAAGCCATTATACTAGCAAACACTCAGTGTACCTAGTGGCATCCTAAACGTGGCTATTGGACTTTGCTATAGTCCCACTAGTGCAAAGACATTTGCAGCACCTCTGCCTGCATTGCACACTCCAACTCATTATAACTAAGCCATTATACTAGCAAACACTCAGTGTACCTAGTGGCATCCTAAACGTGGCTATTCGACTTTGCTATAGTCCCACTAGTGCAAAGACATTTGCAGCACCTCTGCCTGCATTGCACACTCCAACTCATTATAACTAAGCCATTATACTAGCAAACACTCAGTGTACCTAGTGGCATCCTAAACGTGGCTATTGGACTTTTGTCTAGTCACACTAGTGCAAAGACATTTGCAGCACCTCTACCTGCATTGCACACTCCAACTCATTATAACTAAGCCATTATACTAGCAAACACTCAGTGTACCTAGTGGCATCCTAAACGTGGCTATTGGACTTTTGTCTAGTCACACTAGTGCAAAGACATTTGCAGCACCTCTACCTGCATTGCACACTCCAACTCATTATAACTAAGCCATTATACTAGCAAACACTCAGTGTACCTAGTGGCATCCTAAACGTGGCTATTGGACTTTGCTATAGTCCCACTAGTGCAAAGACATTTGCAGCACCTCTGCCTGCATTGCACACTCCAACTCATTATAACTAAGCCATTATACTAGCAAACACTCAGTGTACCTAGTGGCATCCTAAACGTGGCTATTGGACTTTGCTATAGTCCCACTAGTGCAAAGACATTTGCAGCACCTCTGCCTGCATTGCACACTCCAACTCATTATAACTAAGCCATTATACTAGCAAACACTCAGTGTACCTAGTGGCATCCTAAACGTGGCTATTGGACTTTTGTCTAGTCACACTAGTGCAAAGACATTTGCAGCACCTCTACCTGCATTGCACACTCCAACTCATTATAACTAAGCCATTATACTAGCAATTTTTGCTGCCAGTTTAAGGGCCGTAGTTGAATTGTCAGGGATATTTATTCTTTATTATTCTGCTGTTAATAAAGCTAGACCACCACTGCAATCTACACCAACCTCTCAATTTTTACTACCACATTTTCAGTGCACAATCTTGTCGCAATCAACATGAGTGGCAAAATGACAGATGCTGGTGGAAAGGGGAAGAAGCGTGGTGGAAAAGGCAAAAAAGGTTTTGTCCGTGGGGAAGGTGGCAAAGCTCCATTATCATCTGCTGAAGATAGACCATCTACCAGCAAAAGTAAGATGTCTACTACTTACCGTGGACAATCCGATGTGCTCCCTTTTTTAAGGACACGAACAACAGGAACAAAGGTAGATGATGGCCAAAAAAGGAAAATGCTTGAATGGATCTCAAGTGGTCCAACAAGTGCCCTCAGTGCCCTCTCAAGTACCGCATCCAAAAAACACCAGTCCTCTGAGTTGTCATCCCAATCAAACTTGCTTTCTCCCAGCTCTGAAGTCTCCATCAGCCCTGCACAGTATGGTGGAACTGAGATGGCTGAGTCTGCAGAGCTGTTCAGTCACACTATAGCCTGTGAATCAGAGGTCTGCTCCCAAGCTACAGTGAGTACAGAACAGGAAATGGTCTGCAGTGATGCCCAGAACCTTTGTGACTCTGATTCAGGCCGTGAGGACCAAGTTTCTGAGCATAATGTTGACCCTTTGTCACAAACTGTAACACCTGTGGTTATAGACAATGAGGAACATACTGATGAAGATGAGACGCAGATACCCGATTGGGATGACAACTTAAATATTCGGTCAGGGCAAGAAGAGGCTCGGTCTGAGGGAGAGGGGAGTGCAAACACAACAATTGATGATGAAGTTCTAGATCCCACCTACTGTCAACCCACAGTCAGGCACTTGAGGAGGTCAACCGAGGTGGTGGAGGAGGATGCAACTGATGACGAAGTTACCTTGCGCCTTCCTGGACACAGTCGGAGTACTGGTAGCACGTCTACAACTGCATCCTCAGCCACCACTCTGCCTCTGAGCATTATTCGGGGTGGATCAACAGGTCGCATGGCCTCTAAGCCTTGCCTAGCCTGGTCCTTTTTTGACATAGAAAAAGATCGCCCAAATTATGTGATCTGTAAAATTTGTCATGGTTCTCTTAGTAGAGGTCAAAACCTCAGCAGTTTGACAACTTCTTCCATGAATCGTCACATGAATAAATATCATATGGCCCAGTGGGAAGCTCACCGTGCTGCAATGCGGCCTAGCGGAGCGAACCATCCACCGCCTGCCCCTTCCAGTGCATCCTTGCGCACTCGTCATCTTCTAGGACTGTGGGGACAGCTGTCACACCTGTTTTTCCACCCACAACTTCCACCACTGTAACCGCAACAGGCAGTTTGCTTGGTAGGTCGTCAGTTGGTTTGGAAGGAGAAACAAGTGAGTGTGTACAGCTCTCTCAGACATCGATAGCACCAACGTTGGATGAAGGCAACATCATGTCTCCGCCTGCACTTTCCTCACAAACCTGCATTTTTCCAGGGACACCCTACTCAACACCGTCTACACACAGCAGCCAGATCTCTGTCCCTCAGATGTGGTCAAATAAAAGGCCACTTCCTGCGACCCATGACAAAGCTAAGAGGTTGACTCTATCCCTCTGTAAGCTGTTGGCTACCGAAATGCTGCCTTTCCGCCTAGTGGACACACAGGATTTTAGAGACCTTATGTCTGTCGCTGTGCCCCAGTACCAGATGCCTAGTCGCCACTACTTCTCTAAGAAAGGTGTGCCCGCGCTACACCAGCATGTCGCACACAACATCACCGCTTCCTTGAGAAACTCTGTGTGTGAACGGGTGCATTTCACCACCGATACTTGGACCAGTAAGCATGGACAGGGACGTTACATGTCGCTGACTGGGCACTGGGTAACTATGGTGATAGATGGTGAAGGGTCTGCTGCACAAGTCTTGCCGTCCCCACGACTTGTGTGTCAATCCTCTGTCTGTCCAAGTTCCGCCACTGCTTCTGCCTCCTCCACCTCATCTGGGTCCTCCACCTCCGCCCCAAGCCTGCCTGGTCAGGCCACCAGCGTTCTCACTGCACAGAAGGAATCACGCACCCCTCATTACTATGCTGGCAGCAGAGCGCAACGGCATCAGGCGGTCTTTAGCTTGACATGTCTTGGGAATAAGAGTCACACAGCTGAGGAGTTGTGGTCAGCTCTGCGGTCCGAGTTTATTAAATGGTTGTCTCCACTCAACCTGCAGCCTGGTAAGGCCGTGTGCGACAATGCTGCAAACCTGGGTATGGCCCTTCGCCTGGGCAAGGTGACACACGTACCTTGTATGGCTCACGTGTTGAACCTTGTCGTCCAGCAATTTTTAACACAGTATCCCGGCCTAGATGGCCTTCTGAACAGGGCATGAAAACTGTCTGCTCACTTCCGCCGTTTAAGCGCCGCAGCTGAGCGACTTGCATCGCTCCAGAAGTCTTTTGGCTTGCCGGTTCATCGCCGGAAATGCGATGTGGCGACACGCTGGAATTCAACTCTCCACATGTTACAGCGACTGTGGCAGCACCGCCGAGCCCTGGTGCAATACGTCATGACGTATAGCCTGGGCCAACGAGATGCAGAGGTGGGGCAGATCACCCTGATGGAGTGGTCTCAGATCAAGGACCTATGCACCCTTCTGCACAGTTTCGACATGGCGACGAATATGTTTAGCGCTGACAATGCCATTATCAGCATGACGATTCCAGTCATTTACATGCTGGAGCACACGCTAAACACTATTCGGAGTCAGGGGGTGGGACAACAGGAAGGGGATGAACTACAGGAGGATTCATATGCGCAAGACACAACAACATCACCAAGGTCCAGACGTTCATCATCACCAAGGCGCCAGGCATGGGACCATGGGGGACAGGGATCAACAAGGGCGCATGGTAGCAGGCGAGATGTTGAACAAGGTGCAGGAGAACATGAAGAAATGGAGGACGAACTGTCCATGGACATGGAAGACTCAGCAGATGAGGGAGACCTTGGTCAAATTTCAGTTGAAAGAGGTTGGGGGGAGATGTCAGAGGAAGAAAGAACGGTTAGCACCTCTATGCCACAAACACAGCGTGGACTTGGTCCGCATGGCTGCGCAAGACACATGAGTGCCTTCTTGTTGCACTACCTCCAACATGACCCTCGTATTGTCAAAATTAGAAGTGATGATGACTACTGGCTTGCCACACTATTAGATCCCCGGTACAAGTCCAAATTTTGTGACATAATTCCAGCCATAGAAAGGGACGCACGTATGCAGGAGTATCAACAGAAAATGTTACTCGATCTTAGATCGGCTTTTCCACCAAACAACCATGCAGGTGCAGGGAGTGAATCTCCCAGTTGTAACTTGACAAACATGGGACGGTCTCGTCATCTTCAACAGTCTACCCGTACCAGTAGGACCGTATCTGGTGCTGGTAACAGCAATTTTATGGAATCTTTTCATAATTTTTTTAGACCCTCCTTTGCAAGGCCACCAGAGACAACAAGTCTGACACATAGTCAACGGCTGGAGAGGATGATACAGGAGTATCTCCAAATGAACATCGATGCCATGACTTTGCAAATGGAGCCTTGCTCCTTTTGGGCTTCAAATCTAGAAAAATGGCCAGAGCTATCCAGTTACGCCTTGGAGATTTTGTCGTGTCCAGCTGCCAGCGTTGTCTCTGAACGTGTCTTCAGTGCTGCTCGGTGTGTGCTGACAGATAAGCGCACGCGTCTGTCCAGTGACAATGTGGACAGACTGACGTTCATCAAAATGAACAAGTCATGGATCCAGAAGGAATTTACTACCCCTGTGTCATCCTGGGGAGAGTAAATGCTTGTGGATTTGGAATGTGCTTGATGCAAATCTAGCTGTGAAGTGTACAACTAGGGCACAAGTGCTGCCACTGAATGGGTGGGTGTGTGTGGGGCCCAATTTTTGGAAAAAAGGGAGACTCCGCTTGGAGAAACCCTTGCTTACATTGTTTTTAAAAGAAGCCAAGATGAACAGAGCTGGGATCAGGAAAGACTTTGCTACCTACCCCGGTGTCATCCTGGGGACGGATAAGAATGGCGTATTTTTAAATGTGCTTGATGCAAATCTAGCTGTGAAGTGTACAACTGGGGCACAACTGCTGCCACTGAAGGGGTGGGTGTGTGTGGGGCCCAATTTTTGGAAAAAAGGGAGACTCCGCTTGGAGTAACCCTTGCTTGCTGTGTTTTTAAAAGAAGCCAAGATGAACAGAGCTGGGATCAGGAAAGACTTTGCTACCTACCCTGGTGTCATCCTGGGGACGGTTAATTAGGCCGTATTTTTGAATGTGCTTGATGCAAATCAAAACATCATGTTTGCAACTAGGGCACATGTGCTGCCACTGATGGGGTGTCTGTGTGGCCCAATTTTTGGAAAAAAGGGAGACTCCGCTTGGAGTAACCCTTGCTTACATTGTTTTTAAAAGAAGCCAATATGAACAGAGCTGGGATCAGGAAAGACTTTGCTACCTACCCTGGTGTCATCCTGGGGACGGTTAATTATGGCGTATTTTTGAATGTGCTTGATGCAAATCTAGCTGTGAATTGTACAACTGGGGCACAACTGCTGCCACTGAAGGGGTGGGTGTGTGTGGGGCCCAATTTTTGGAAAAAAGGGAGACTCCGCTTGGAGTAACCCTTGCTTGCTGTGTTTTTTAAAAATGATCCAAGATGAACAGAGCTGGGGTCAGGAAAGACTTTGCTACCTACCCCGGTGTCATCCTGGGGACGGATAAGAATGGCGTATTTTTGAATGTGCTTGATGCAAATCAAAACATCATGTTTGCAACTAGGGCACAAGTGCTGCCACTGATGGGGTGTCTGTGTGGCCCAATTTTTGGAAAAAAGGGAGACTCCGCTTGGAGTAACCCTTGCTTGCTGTGTTTTTAAAAGAAGCCAAGATGAACAGAGCTGGGATCAGGAAAGACTTTGCTACCTACCCCGGTGTCATCCTGGGGACGGTTAATTAGGCCGTATTTTTGAATGTGCTTGATGCAAATCAAAACATCATGTTTGCAACTAGGGCACAAGTGCTGCCACTGATGGGGTGTCTGTGTGGCCCAATTTTTGGAAAAAAGGGAGACTCCGCTTGGAGTAACCCTTGCTTACATTGTTTTTAAAAGAAGCCAAGATGAACAGAGCTGGGATCAGGAAAGACTTTGCTACCTACCCCGGTGTCATCCTGGGACGGATAAGAATGGCGTATTTTTGAATGTGCTTGATGCAAATCTAGCTGTGAAGTGTACAACTAGGGCACAACTGCTGCCACTGAATGGGTGGGTGTGTGTGGGGCCCAATTTTTGGAAAAAAGAAAGACTCCGCTTGGAGTAACCCTTGCTTACATTGTTTTTAAAAGAAGCCAAGATGAACAGAGCTTGGATCAGGAAAGACTTTGCTACCTACCCTGGTGTCATCCTGGGGACGGTTAAGAATAGCGTATTTTTGAATGTGCTTGATGCAAATCTAGCTGTGAAGTGTACAACTGGGGCACAACTGCTGCCACTGAAGGGGTGGGTGTGTGTGGGGCCCAATTTTTGGAAAAAAGGGAGACTCCGCTTGGAGTAACCCTTGCTTACATTGTTTTTAAAAGAAGCCAAGATGAACAGAGCTGGGATCAGGAAAGACTTTGCTACCTACCCTGGTGTCATCCTGGGGACGGTTAATTATGGCGTATTTTTGAATGTGCTTGATGCAAATCTAGCTGTGAATTGTACAACTGGGGCACAACTGCTGCCACTGAAGGGGTGGGTGTGTGTGGGGCCCAATTTTTGGAAAAAAGGGAGACTCCACTTGGAGTAACCCTTGCTTGCTGTGTTTTTTAAAAATGATCCAAGATGAACAGAGCTGGGGTCAGGAAAGACTTTGCTACCTACCCCGGTGTCATCCTGGGGACGGATAAGAATGGCGTATTTTTGAATGTGCTTGATGCAAATCTAGCTGTGAAGTGTACAACTAGGGCACAAGTGCTGCCACTGAATGGGTGGGTGTGTGTGGGGCACAATTTTTGGAAAAAAAGGGAGACTCCGCTTGGAGTAACCCTTGCTTGCTGTGTTTTTTAAAAGGAGCCAAGATGAACAAGTCATGGTTCAGCAAAGACTTTGCTACCTACCCCGGAGTCATCCTGGGGACGGTTAAGTATGGCGTATTTTTGAATGTGCTTGATGCAAATCTAGCTGTGAAGTGTACAACTAGGGCACAAGTGCTGCCACTGAATGGGTGGGTGTGTGTGGAGCCCAATTTTTGGAAAAAAAGGGAGACTACGCTTGGAGTCACCTTGCGGTGTTTTACATGATTTTAGAAGGGCGTGCCATGCCTATATCTGTGTGTCCTCCTCTTTTTCCTTGTCCAGCTCTTTTGTTTTCGCATGAGTATATGTCCTTGTCACTTTCCCATGTGTTTGTGTTGTGAGTTGTTTGTCACCTTTTGGACACCTTTGAGGGTGTTTTCTAGGTGTTTTTATGTGTTTGTGATTGCCTGCCATTGTTTCCTATGCAGTTCGAGTTCGGTTCGTCGAACGTTCGACGAGCCGAACTCGAACGGGACCTCCGTTCGGCGAACCGACCTCGAGCCGAACCGGGACCGGTTCGCTCATCTCTAGTCTCTATCCGTCTCCCCACTAACATCTTCTTACCTCACATATAAGCTTCTTATTCTATGAATGTCTTTTGTTCCTATAGTAACCAATCACAGCTCCTACTAATAACCTGTAGTTCCAGGCTCCATTTACTTTAATGGAGGCATGTTTTTTGGAGAGTAACTGTAAAGCACGGGGTTACATTTTCCTGTTAAAACATAGTCTACGACGTTCCCTGGGTCACATGAGGTGTCTGTGCAAAATTTCGTGATTGTAAATGCGACGGTGCGGATACACTTTTCATTTCACTTGGTACGCACGGGCTTAAAATTTCGCCTCGCAACATAACCTATGACGCTCTCGGGGTCCAGACGTGTGAGTGTGCAAAATTTTATGGCTGTAGCTGCGACGGTGCAGAGGCCAATCCCGGACATACACACATACATACACACATTCAGCTTTATATATTAGATGGAGGGCCACTGCTGTATGGAGGGCTATTATTCTGTATGGAAGACCATTATACTGTATGAAATATGTGGGGCAATCATATTGTGTAGGGGCCCCCATATTGTGTGAAGGGCTGAGTCCAGCTGTTATTCTGTGCTGGATCACTGTGAGGGTATTTTACTTTGCAGGGGTGTCCTGTAGGGTCAGCATACTGTGCCTGTGGATGATACTGAGGAGGAAATCATTATATCTTCTTGTGTATGAGGGGCAATTAAGTTGACATCATACTTCATGGGGACCATGAGTGTGGTACCCTAGTGCATGGAAACATGAAGGGGGCTTCATTAGGAGCAACATTACCTTGTAAGGGCTGCAACATTGTGGAATATGATTTTTGTGCCCTGCGAGAGTGTATTAAGCCTGCTTTACACACTTCAATAGATCTTTCAATCCGTCGTCGGGGTCAAGTTGTAAGTGACGCACATCCGGCATCGTTCGTGATATATTTGTGTGTGAAACCTACATGCGATCGATATTGAACGAAAATACGGTGATCGCGTACACGTCGTTTATTCCTCATACATTGGACGTTTTGTTGTACGAAACTAGTGAATTGTAACGTGTGACATCCCTCATACGATTTCGGTGTCTGATGCTATGAGCGCAGGTGTGCGCTCTGCACCGCAGCTTAACAAAGGTCTGCTTCAGAGCGCAGCTGAAAAGCTGCGATCTGAAGCGCCTCACAATGTCTGTCATGCACTAATCTCTGTCAGTCCGTCACTATCTCTGTCCTCTCTCTCTCTGTCCATGTCAGTCTATCCCCCTCTCTCATATACTCACCGATCCCCGATCCCCGGCGCTGCACGGCATTCACACTGCTCCGGCGGCTTTTACTGTTTTGAAAAAGCCGGCCGCCCATTAAACAATCTCCTATTCCCTGCTTTCCCCGCCCACCGGCGCCTATGATTGGTTGCAGTGAGACACGCCCCCACACTGAGTGACAGGTGTCACACTGCACCCAATCACAGCAGCCGGTGGGCGTGTCTATACTGTGTAGTGAAATAAATAATTAAATAATTAAAAAAAACGGCGTGCAGTCCCCCCCAATTTTAAAACCAGCCAGATAAAGCCATACGGCTGAAGGCTGGTATTCTCAGGATGGGGAGCTCCACGTTATGGGGAGCCCCCCACCCTAACAATATCAGCCAACAGCCGCCCAGAATTGCCGCATACATTATATGCGACAGTTCTGGGACTGTACCCGGCTCTTCCCGATTTGCCCTGGTGCGTTGGCAAATCGGGGTAATAAGGAGTTATTGGCAGCCCATAGCTGCCAATAAGTCCTAGATTAATCATGTCAGGCGTCTATGAGACACCCTCCATGATTAATCTGTAAATTACAGTAAATAAACACACACACCCGAAAAATCCTTTATTAGAAATAAAAACACACACATATACCCTGGTTCACCACTTTAATCTGCCCCAAAAAGCCCTCCATGTCCGGCGTACTCCAGGATGGTCCAGCGTCGCATCCAGCGCTGCTGCATGGAGGTGTCCGGAGCTGCAGAAGACACCGCCGCTCCGGTCACCTCCACGCAGGTAATGAAGACAGCCGGCGATCAGCTGCTGTCAGTGAGGTTACCCGCTGTCACTGGATCCAGCGGTGGATGCAGCGGTGGCCGCGGGTAACCTCAGTGACAGCTCAGCTGATCGCGCTACTCACCTCAGTTGCTGACCGGAGCGGCGGTGAGTAGCGCGATCAGCTGAGCTGTCACTGAGGTTACCCGCGGCCACCGCTGCGATCCAGTGACAGCGGGTAACCTCACTGACAGCTCAGCCGATAGCGCGGCTGTCTTCATTAGCTGCGTGGAGGTGACCGGAGCGGCTGTGTCTGCTGCAGCTCCGGTCACCTCCATGCAGCAGCGCTGGAAGCGACGCTGGACCATCCTGGAGTACGCCGGACATGGAGGGCTTTTTGGGGCAGATTAAAGTGGTGAACCAGGGAATGTGTGTGTGTGTTTTATTTCTAATAAAGGATTTTTTCGGGCGTGTCTGTGTTTATTTACTGTAATTTACAGATTAATCATGGAGGGTGTCTCATAGACGCCTGACATGATTAATCTAGGACTTATTGGCAGCTATGGGCTGCCAATAACTCCTTATTACCCCGATTTGCCAACGCACCAGGGCAAATCGGGAAGAGCCGGGTACAGTCCCAGAACTGTCGCATATAATGTATGCGGCAATTCTGGGCGGCTGTTGGCTGATATTGTTAGGGTGGGGGGCTCCCCATAACGTGGAGCTCCCCATCCTGAGAATACCAGCCTTCAGCCGTATGGCTTTATCTGGCTGGTTTTAAAATTGGGGGGGACCGCACGCCGTTTTTTTTAATTATTTAATTATTTATTTCACTACACAGTATAGACACGCCCACCGGCTGCTGTGATTGGGTGCAGTGTGACACCTGTCACTCAGCGTGGGGGCGTGTCTCACTGTAACCAATCATAGGCGCCGGTGGGCGGGGAAAGCAGGGAATAGGAGATTGTTTAATGGGCGGCCGGCTTTTTCAAAACAGTAAAAGCCGCCGGAGCAGTGTGAACGCCGTGCAGCGCCGGGGATCGGTGAGTATGAGAGAGGGCTGCTCAATTCACTTACTCAGGAGTTTAGCGGTCACCGGTGAGTCTTCACTGGTGACCGCTAATCAGGACACGACACAGACAGAGCCGCAGCATGACCGTGAAGTCGGGTGAGGTTCACCCGAGTTCATTCTGACAGTGCGGCTCTGTCTGTGTCTGCTGTGAACTACCATTCAGCTCTGCTACATGGCTGTCTGTGTCTGCTGTCAGCGGCCATGTAGCAGAGCTGAACGGCAGATGACATAGTGAAACCGCATCCCTACACATTACACACGCTTGTCAAGACAATAAATAAAAAAAAAAAGGGTGCCCAATGCATACGTCACAGAACACATGATCTAAAGGATCGCACACAAAATTGACCAATTTAACATAGGCTACTAACGCACGTGTGACAGCAAATGAACGACCTACGTGCAATCTCATTAGATCGCATATGCGACCTGGGCGTGTCACATCGCATACGAGATCGCATCCCTAATTGTAAGGTGTAAAGCTGGCTTTAGTGACCTTTATCCACTGTGAAATGCTGCAAAACACTTATTTACTGTTCATTGTATGCATTGGTACTGACCAGCCACAAGAGGCTGCTGCTTTGCATCTGCATTCAACAATTTGGTTACTATAGCAAAAGCTCAACTGATGATTTCACTAGACTTCGAGGGCTGAGTAGCCGCCGCAGAAATATTTAAGTGAATTGGAAGAAGATTGGTGTTCGAGTTTAGCCAAGAGGACTGCGACACCTGTGAGTAGCATCCTATGGCGGAAATCACCATTCTGCAGTTGCTAGCTATAGTGGTTCACCGTGAGAGGAACTGCAAGTCTTTTATTATGGTAGCTGGACATCATAGTACCCAGGTACGGTAGGCTGGGCCCAGGACTGCGTGCATACTACACTTTGTTTTGGTATCAAAACACCTATCTGTCCTGGTTAGGCCTGCTTTAGACACACACAATAAGACTTGCCGCCTCTGCTGTGTCAGTTTACAGTTACATTTAAAACCTTAAAGGGACAGCGCCACACGTTTGTATTGACTGTTGCGCTATATAATTTCCAGGACTGTGAAGCTGAGCTGTGTGGTTTGCCTTCCCACTTTTTCCATCTGCCTTCTCTGTGAGGCTTCAGCAATTAAAGGTATACAGGGGGTTTATGGAATTTGTTTATGTTTAGCTGGATAAGTTGTGAACTCTTGTGAACTCTTCTGAAGAGACACCTTCAGAAGAGGCAACTGACATATTCCATGCACAGGTTGTGTGCCTCCATGGTTTGCCATAGACAGATACAGTAGTAGACTAGTTTACATTTCACTGTTAGTAAAAATCAGATGCTGAGCACTTTACCTTCAGATACCAGGATTGAAGTGGTGTGCCAGCATACACGTCCTCGAAAACCAGAGGAAAGAAGTAAACGTTCTTCAAGGATGAGAGCACTGAGAAATGTCTCCTCACTGTTTCTTCAATATTGGAGTTATTTAATCCCTTCATGAAGAAGGCCACTGGTCGGTTCTTATACACACGAGCTGCTGATTCTATAGCACATAACACTAATGAAGGGGGTTGCATTCGATCTGATGTTTCCACTAATATGATCCCATCACCATTTTTTAATACTTCAGATGGAGACCTGAGAGTAATTGTGCTGGATGGTGTATTGGCGGTCTCCAGTTCAGTTTTATTTGAACAACCATTTAAGGGAATGGATCCTTTACTCATTTGAAGAAATGATTCAATTTTATTTAATATTTTAGCTCGAGAGATAAAAGACATATACGTAGAAATATACTTTCTGTTGATTCCATAAAAGAAGCCGATGGATAACACTAGAAGAAAAAGCACTACTATCCTCAATATCTTTAGCATTACTGAAGCATATGTGGTCGGACTGCAAAACAAAAAGAAATCACAAAATAAAGTAATTAAAAAAATGTTTCAGTTAAAAACCATACAACACATACAGGAATGCAACAAATGACATAACAAAAGCAAATTATTTTAAAAAAACCCAACTTGACTTTTTTTATATTTGCAAACAAAAAGAAATCTAGAAATATGTTACATATGGCAAAAATTAGGCTGCTAGAGAGGAGTCTGCTCTTAGAAAACACAGAGTTGTTGTTAATAGTAGATTCTTTAAAGTCAGCAGTGGGGACCACAAGGATATGTACTGTGAGAATTGGGGACCACACCTGGATTTGGTGATCCTCTGCTAGTCTTCCTTGCAGATCCTCTCTAGTTCTGTCAGGTTGAATGGTGAACATTGGTGGACAGCCATTTTCAGTTTTCTCCAGAGATGCTCAAATGGATTTAGGTCAGGGCTCTGGCTGATCCAGTCAAGAATGGTCACGAGTTGTTCTGAAGCCGCTCCTTTGTTATTTTAGCTGTGTGGTTAGGGTCATTGTCTTGTTGGAAGATGAACCTCTGGCCAAGTCTGCGTTCCAGAGCACTCTGGAAGAGGTTTTCTTCCAGCATATCTCTGTACTTCGCAGCATTGATCTTTCCTTCAATTGCAACCAGTCATCCTTTCCCTACACCTGAAAAACACCCCCATAGCATGATACTGCCACCACCATGTTTCACTGTTGGGATTTTATTGGGCAGATGATGAGGATTGCCTGGTTTTCTCCACACATACCGCTTAGAATTATTAGCAAAAATTTCTATCTTCAACCCATCAGACCAGAGAATCACATTTCTCATAGTCTGGGAGTCCTTCATGTGTTTTTTTGTTAACTCTATATGGGCTTTCATATGTCTTGTACTAAGGAGAGGCTTCAGTAGGGCCACTCTGCCATAAAGGCCCAACTGGTGGAGGTCTGCAGTGATAGCTGACTTTGTGGAACTTTCTCCCATCCCCCTACTGCATCTCTGGAGCTCAGCCACAGTGATCTTGGGGTTCTTCTTTACCTCTCTCACCAAGTCTCTTTTCCCACAATTGCTCAGTTTGGCTGGACGGCCAGGTTTACGAAAAGTTCTGGTGGTTACAAACTTCTTCCATTTAAGGATTATGGAGGCCACTGTGCTCTTAGGAACCTTGAGTACTGCAGGAATTATTTTGTAACCTTGGCCAGATCCTGTGCCTTGCCACAATTCTGTCTCTGAGCTCCTTGGGCAGTTCCTTTGATCTCATAATTCCCATTTAGTTTGACATGCACCATGAGCTGTGAGGTCTTATATAAATAATTGTATGCCTTTAGAAATCAAGTCTTATCAGTATAATAAAACACAGCTGGCCTCCAATGAAGGAGTAGAACCATCTCAAGGAGGATAATAATAATAATTAATAATAATTTTATTCATTTATATAGCGCTATTAATTCCACAGCGCTTTACATACAAGGAAATGGATAGCATGTGACTTATATATGGGTGTCTAAGCAAAGAATCTGAATGCTTATGACCATGTGATATTTCAGTTTTTCTTGTTTAATAAATTTGCAAAAATTTCTACATTTCTGTTTTTTTTCTGTCAAGATGGGATGCAGAGTGTAGATTAATGAGAAAAAAAATGAACTTTTTTGAATTTACCAAATGGCTGCAATTAAACAAAGAGAGAAAAATGTAAAGGGGTCTGAATACTTTGCGTACCCACTGTATGTATAAATACATGTGGAGTCAATACAATTCCTATGAAAAGGAAACTTTTCATATTCTCCTTCCACATTTCTTCAATTACTGTGAAGGGTAAATAAACTTTTTGAATGTGATTTTGAGTAGAGATGAGCGAATTTTTGAAGGTTCGGTTCGCTGACTGTCGTCGAACCAAATCTCTACTGGTGCAAACTTGGCCCAAGCCCGGTTTGAAATCACTGATTGGCAGATTACCTCTCCGCCCACATGTATCCAGCCATAAGCAGATTCCTTCCAGGGGAGGGTGGGTAGGCTTTTCCAATTATTATTATTATTTTTTTGTTGTTGCACACTACACCTATTTACACTATTGTTACCTCCAGTATGAGTTATTCAAACGCTGCAAGAGGCTTGCACAGGTCTGAACACCAAGCATCCCAACTCCGAACCTGAATTCTGTTTTTTAAGTCAGTCTTCAGTTCGAAAAACAAAACCTCGGGTTCGCTCATCTTTAATTTTGAGCAGTTTGAGAGGTGATTGGTTTTATAATGGTTTCAAGTTTAGATATTTCTTGTCACATGTGATGTTTCCTTAAAAAAGTTGTTTTTGTAATTTTTGTTGTAAAAAAAATGCTAATAATCTCTTCTCCCTTCTAACTTACTAACAAAAAAAAATTAGGTTTCAGAAATAGTGCTGGTGAAAAGTAGACATGTGACAAATGTTATTTAATAACTTTTTTGTGGGGTAGATGTGGTTTAAGGCCATAAAAACCTCAAAGTTGAAATATTGTGAATGTTTAACATTTTTTTTGTAAAATCTTTGACATTTTCATAATTAAAGGCAAATCATATCGACAACAATTTACCAGTAACATGAAGTACAATGTCATGAAAAAACATTCAGAAAATTGACCGAGATATGTTGAAGCGTTACTCAAATATTACCACATAAATTGACAGCGGTCAGAATTATAACATTTGTCTTGGTCAGGGAGGTGGAAACAGGCTGGGAGAGGAGAGGGACCAAATCAATGCTACAGGTACATCTCAATAAATTAGAATATTATCAAAAAGTTAATTTATTTCAGTTATTCAAGACAAAAAAGAAAACGCATACCGTATTTTTCGGACCATAAGACGCACTTTTTTTCCTCCAAATTTGGCAAGAAAGTGTGGGGTGCGTCTTATGGTCTGAAGCTGTGGGGTAGGGAGCTGTGGGGAGTCTGCGCTATGTAGTGGGATCACAGGAGGCAGGGAGGGTCGCTGCTGCAGGAAGCCGGCGGCTGGAGAAACCACGTGTGCCCGCTGCTTAAAGTAAAGGAATATTCATTAGCTGCTCCCCGCCCACCTCTCTCTGCAGTCAGCGGGTGTGAGGAGCAGCTAATGAATACTTGTTTAATGTAAACAGTAGACACGTGGGAGCTCCAGACGCCGGCTTCATGCAGCGGCTGCGGAGACTGTGTGTCCGCTGTTTATTAGGCAGGAGCAGGGTGCCGCTGCTGTCATGTCTGGCCCGGGGGAAGTGCAGATCACTGCAGTGTCCGGGCCAGAGCATGGCATGCCTTCACAGCACAGCCCGCAGTCTCTGTGCTGAGGGCTCACATTGCTTTCACTTTGCTCCTGCCTCTGCACTAGAAACTAGAGCTGGGTTCACACTAAACGACAGCGACAACGACGTCGCTGTTACGTCACCATTTTCGGTGACGTAACAGCGACCTTGTAAGTCGCTGTTATGATCGCTGCTTAGCTGTCAAACACAGCAGAAGCAGCGATCATAACGTCGCTGTGCTACATGTGCAGAGAGCAGGGAGCCGCGCTTAGCGCTGGCTCCTTGCTCTCCTGCAGCACACATCGGGTTAATTAACCCGATGTGTGCTGCAGCTACATGTCACAGTGCAGAGAGCAGGGAGCCGCGTGCACTGCTTAGCGCTGGCTCCTTGCTCTCCTGCAGCACACATCGGGTTAATTAACCCGATGTGTGCTGCAGCTACATGTCACAGTTCAGAGAGCAGGGAGCCGCGCGCACTGCTTAGCGCTGGCTCCCTGCTCTCCTTGCTACAGTATACATCGGGTTAATTAACCGATGCATACTGCAGCCACATGTCACAGTGCAGGAGCCGGCACTGGCAGCAAGGGCGGAGGCTGGTAACCAGCGTAAACATCGGGTAACCAGGGAAAGGTCTTCCCTTGGTTACCCGATGTTTACGCTGGTTACAGCTTACCGCAGCTGCCAGTGCCGGCTCCTGATCGCTTCATTTCGTCGCTCTCTCGCTGTCACACACAGCGATGTGTGTGTCACAGCGGGAGAGTGACGACCAAAAAATGAAGCTGGACATTCAGCAACGACCGGCGACCTCACAGCAGGGGCCAGGTCGTTGCTGGATGTCACACACAGCGACAGCGACGGGACGTCGCTGCAACGTCACAGAAAATGGTGACGTAGCAGCGACGTCGTTGTCGTTGTCGCTGTGTGTGACACCAGCTTAAGTCTCTCGTAACAGCAGGACCTGCAGTGATGTAATGCAGAGGGGTGGGCCAGAACAGCACAGTGCCCACCTCTTCATTACATCACTGCAGGTCCTTGAGATATGGGAGACTTTGTAATGCCAGGACCAAACTGAAGCATGGTGAGCAGCACATCTGTAAAAGTAAGGCAATAAATAATATAGTCATAAGGCATTACTGTGTAACGGGGTGCCAGGGGTGCCTCGGGGGTTGTAGTCATGGCCCCTTTTTCTCTCAGGCTTACCCCTGGCTCCGCCGTCACTATCGGGACAGGAGATGACTTGGTGGGGCAGAGTGTGGTGGTGCAGATGTCGTCCGACGTACAAACACTTTCCAGGCATGATTCGGTGCAATCAAAAGGCATTCTTTATTACACAGTTCTTCACACAACCAGCAGTTACAGATGACTTCACACTTCCTTTAGCTGGGGGAAAACCTGTCCTGACGTCTCCTCCAGTGGGGATGTGCCCGGCTAATCCGCTTCACCTGGCTCCCACTACGGCTACCCACAGACCGGGCCCACACCGGTACTGCTTCGCACTTGAGGTTCCGCCTTCTCCTCTTCTCTCCGGCTTTCCTATACACCCAGCTCCCACACTCTGCCCCTTCTCTGCTTCTTCTCTCCCGTCCCAGACACAACTCCCTTCTGGATCTACTTTTTTCCTTTTCCACTCTCCTTCTCCCTCCCCTTTCTGCTGCCGGCTCCTCCTTTCCTCTGCCCTGTTTCTGTGGTGACAGCCGTCCCACCCGGCCACTAGGGATCCCCTAAAACAGTAAAAGCATTTAACAATAAAACATTTTTATTAAATCACATTAACATTCCGGGGAAACTGTACCTCATTGTAAGGGGTCTGCCCACCCCTTACAACTGTACACCTGGATGGGGTTGGATCATATATATATATATACTAGCTGTACTACCCGGCTTCGCCCGGGTTAATAACTACTGTTAACAAAATAGAATGTATTAACAAAAATGTATTCTGCACACAAAAGCCACAAAACAAATAGATAGAAATGTAATTATTAAATTGTTGCCTATATTAACCAATCAGAGTTCAGATTAATTAACTGTAGCAAAATAGAAGCTAAGCTGTGATTGGTTGCTATTGCCACCCTGATAAATCTCCAGGCAACAGAAAGCCTTCCCCCTGATAGTATATATTAGCTCACACATGCACATAATAGACAGATCATGTGACTGACAACTGCCGTATTTCCTATATGGTACATTTGTTGTTCTTGTAGTTTGGCTGCTTATTAATCAGATTTTTATTTTTGAAGGATAATACCAGACTTGTGTGTGTTTTAGGGCGATTATGTGGCGAGGTTGGTGTATGTGTGGTGAAATTTGTGCTGAGGGTGGTATATGTGTTCAAGCACGTGGTAGTGTGTGGCGCATTTTGTGTGTGTGTTCATATCCCCGAGTGTGGTGAGTATCCCATGTCGGGGCCCCACCTTAGCAACTGTACGGTATATACTCTTTGGCGCCATCGCTCTCATTCTTTAAGTCCCTCTTGTTCACATCTGGCAGCTGTCAATTTGCCCCCAACACTTTTCATTTCACTTTTTCCCCATTATGTAGATAGGGGCAAAATTGATTGGTAAATTGGAACGCGCTGGGTTAAAATTTCGCCTCACAACATAGCACCTGGCGCAGCCCGGGATAGTAACTGTCTCTCTGTTTCTCTCCCATTCTCTGTCTGTCTCCCCCTCTGTATATATCTCTCTGTCTCTCTATCTCTTTGTCTGTCTCTTTCCCTGTCTGTCTCTGTCTCTTTCTCCGTCTGTCTCAATCTCTTTCCCTATCTGTCTATCTATCTCTTTCCCTGTCTGTCTATCTATATTTGTCACTTTCCCTGTCTGTCTCTTTCCCTGTCTGTCTTTCCCTCTCTTTCCCTATCTGTCTCTTTCCCTCTCTTTCCCTCTGTCTCTTTCCCTGTGTCTGTCTCTTTACCTGTCTTTGTCTGTCTCTTACCCTGTCTGTCGCTTTCCCTCTTTCCCTGTCTGTCTGTTTCCCTTTGTCTGTCTCTGTTTATTTGTCTTTGTCTGTCTCTTTACCTGTCTGTGTCTGTCTCTTAACCTGTCTCTCTATTTCTCTCTCTTTCCCTGTCTGTCTCTTTCCCTGTCAGTCTGTCTCTTTGTCTGTGTCTGTCTCTTTGAGTCTGTCTCTTACCCTGTCTGTGTCTGCCTCTTTCCCTGTCTGTGTCTGTCTCTTTCCCTGGCTGCATTGTGACACACCAACATTCCATATAAGGGAGTGGCTGCGCATTTTTCTGTAGTTCTGGCTGCACTGTGGCTCCCAGCTCCATTCACTTTAATGGAGGCAGGTTTTTTGGTGAATAACTGTAAAGCGCGGGGTTACAATTTCCCCTAAAAACATAGCCTATGACACTCTTGGGGTCCAGAAGTGTGAGTGTGCAAAATTTTGTGGCTGTAGCTGCGACGGTGCAGATGCCAATCCAGGACATACATACATACATACACACATACACACATTCAGCTTTATATATTAGATTTATACACACACACACACACACACACACACACACACAGTTTAGAACTATATACACACACACACACACACACACACACACAGACAGTGTATAACTCACACACACACACACACACACACACACACACACACACACACACACAGTATATAACTCTATATATATACACACACACACACACACACACACAATATAACTATATACACACACAGACAGTATATAACTCTATATACACACACACACAATATAACTATATACACACACACACAGACAGTATATAACTATATATATATATATACACACACATACACAGTATAACTATATACACACACACACACAGTATAACTATATACACACACACACACACACACACACCAGGTTGGAGGATCACACATATAATGATGGGGAACATACATATTCCACGATGGGGGCCATATATACCTGGAAGGTACCCAGAATGGGGGATATTAGGACAGAATTTGGGGATATTATTACCTCAATAACACTGTCAGCAGTAAAATAACAGTGTGTCATGACCACATTCTTTTACTTTAATTTTATTTTATTTTTTTCTATTTTTTCCTCCTCTAAAACAAGGGTGCGTCTTATAGTCCGGTGCGTCTTATAGTCCGAAAAATACGGTATATAATATAGAGTCATTATACACCGAGTGATCTATTTCAAGTGTTTATTTCTGTTAATGTTGCTGATTAAGGTTTATAGCCAATTAAAACATAAAAGTCATTATCTCAGAAAATTAGAATAATTACCACAAAACACCTGCAAAGGTTTCCTAAGTGTTTTAAATGGTCTCTTAGTTTGGTTCTGTAGGCTACACAATCATGAAAAAGATTGCTGACTTCACAGATGTCTAGAAGGCAGTCATTGACACACTCCACAAGGAGGGTAAGCCTCTGTTCACAGAGTGGTGTATCCAAGCATAATAATGGAAAGTTGAGTGGAAGGAAAAGGTGTGGTAGAAAAAGGTGCATAAGCAACTGCAGCCTTTATAGCTTTGTTAAGAAAAGGCCATTCAAAAATAAGGGGGAGATTCACAAGGAGTGGACGGCTGCTGGTGTCAGTGCTTCAAGAGTCACCACACAGATGTATCTAGAACATGAGCTACAAATGTTGCATTCCTTGTGTGTCGCCCAGGGAAGGAATTACTTGGTCCCGGGCGGTTGCAAATGGGAATGTCACTCTGGTGGCCATTGCCCGGTCCCGTGCCCTGGGTCCCTTTTGTAATGCCTAATATTTACAGGGGTGATAAGAGTTATTGTCATGTGACGCCACCTGCGGGTTGCGGTTAAGGATGGACAACCGCCGCTGCTGAATGTGAGTACTCCCAGAGGTGGTGGTGATTTCATCAATGGTATTAGGCCCTCCGCAGGGAGGGCCGTGCCTGGGAGATGTAACGGGGTATAATGGAGACCACACAGGTTGTAATGAACAGTCTTTACTCACTCAGACCCAGGGATTGCTGGTTCAGGTCCTAGGAGTATCAGTGCCAATGTAGTGACCCTAGTTGCTCTGTCCCCGGCACTCTGTTGGTTGGGTCCCCATAGTGTGGAAAGTTTGGGGCCCGACTGTCCCTTTTGGGCTACAACCTCCTCCATATGGCGGGCAGTGTGGACCCTGTGGGGAGGTAAGTGTCCGAACCCCGATCCTAGTTTACTGCTGATTCCCCCGGATTATTTGGTTCGGTGAAGTCCATGAAGCTGTCCTCACCGGGCAGGTATTTATCAAGCCGTGTAAAACTGGCACCTGATCTAGGGCCCTGTGCCCAGTTCGTGCTCCGGTAACTGTTCTGGCAACCTCTCTCCCGTGCCCCCGGGGTCACCGTTGCACAGACCCAGCTCAGGCACGTCCGCACACCTCTTATGTGTGCCATACTCTCCTAACTGACTGCTGACCCCTCTCACTAGGCTGTCTAACCCCGGGACTCAATCCCATGGCAACCATCCCTTTACAAGGTTAACCCTCTATGCCCAGTGTGGAGTGGAGAACTAGGATTTTGGGTGTGCTTTGGTAGTATTGGCACTGGTACTCCAGGTCTCAGGGGGTAGGTCCTGCGTCTCCAAGAGGATGCAGTTCCCTGTAGTGCCCTGAGTCTCTCAGGGGAGCTACACTTATGTCAAGCCACTCATGACCAATAGACATTGCCAGAAGTGTCTTATCTGAGCCAAAGAGAAAAAGAACTGGACTGTTGCTTAGTGGTCCAAGGTGTTGTTTCCAGATGAAAGAAAATTTTGCATTTTATTTGGAAATCAAGGTCCCGGAAACTGGAGGAAGGGTGGAGAGGCCACAATCCAAGCTGCTTGATATCTAGTGTGAAATTTCCACAATCAGTGATGGTTTGGGGAACCATGTCATCTGCTGGTGTAAGTCCACTTTGTTATATCAAAACCAAAGTCAGTGCAGTCATCTACCAGGAAATTTTAGAGCACTTCCTGCTTCCCTCTTCCAACAAGATTTTTGGAGATGGAAATTTCATTTTCCCACAGAACTTGGCACCTGTCCACACTGCCAAAAGTACCAATACCTGGTTTAATAACCATACCATCGCTGTGCTTGATTGGCAGGGAAACTTGCTTGACCTAAACCCCATAAAGAATCTATGGGGTATGGTCAAGAGCAAGATGAAACACCAGACCCAACAATGCAGATGAGCTGAAGGCTGCTATCAAAGCAACCTGGGCTTCCATAACACCTCAGCAGTGCCACAGGCTGATCGCCTACATGCCACGCCACATTGATGCAGTAATTCATGCAAAAAAAGCCCCGACCAACTATTGAGTGCATTTACTGTACAGACTTTTCAGTAGGCCAACATTTAAAATAATAAAATAAATTGTAAAATATTTTTTTTATTTGGCCTTACATAATATTCTAATTTTCAGAGATAATGACTTTTGTGTTTTCATTGGCTGTAAGCCATAATCATCAACATTAACAGAAAAAAACCCACTTGAAATAAATCACTTTGTTTCTAATGACTCTATACAATATGTTTCCCTTTTTGTATTGAATTACTGCAAATCAAAAAAGTCAGTAGAGCCTCTGTTAGGAATCTCGACACAGAAACTAGCCAGATATCCCTCCAGGAAGGACCCAGCCAAGGAATGGCTCTTTTTAGGAGACCACCATAACCACCATATTAAGTGGCCCTTTTAGTCAATATCCAACTCTTTGACAAGTTTAAAGATATGACAAGGGAAATACCAAGGCCAGGTATCCATCCACAGACAGCTGTTTCGGGGTATTGCCCCTCATCATTAACAAGACAAAACAATCACTGATCTCAGGGAGACCATCCAGAAAAAACAATGTCGGCAGCCAAAAAGGACACTCAACTCAGTGAAATCCTAGGTGCATTGCCCCCTGGGAAATATGCAAATCAAAAAAGTCTGTGGAGCCTCTGTTAGGCGTCTCGATTCAGAAACTAGTAACCAGACAAAACAATCACTGATCTCGGTGAGACCAGCAAGAGAAAACACTCTCGCTGGTCTCCCCGAGATCAGTGATTGTTTTGTCTTGTATTGAATTACTGAAATAAACTTTTTGATGATATTCTAATTTATTGAGATGCACTTGTATGTAATAAGAGGATCGCATGAGTCGAGATTGAAATATAAAATTGATGTACGGTACTTTATCATGGTCTGGAAATTATTCTTTTTTCCACTAAATGGAAATGTTAACATCCTGTGAAGGGGTCCTCACCTGTGACGGGGGCTCAGGAGCTCCTTCCTCATGCAGCAGATACTGGCTATATTAAATAGACAGTATTTGACTCTAACAGTCATGGCCAGCAACGTGCTATGACCGCAGCTGTTAACCATTTAAATGCTACTGTTGGCTTGCGCATGGCCCGGTAGGAAGAAGAAGCTCTGAGCTCCTGCATCCCAACGGGCAATACCACCATCAAAGGCTACCTTACCTGCAATTTTCCAGTGATGGTCTGCAAGAAGAAGCAGGAGGGTGAGGGGGCAACTGCACAGGGTGAGGGAGACGATATCACCTGCTTTTTTGAATCTCCAGGCCCGGGTGCTGGTGCAGGATCCAAGATGGTGCTACAGCATCCTGCGGCTGCAGTGCAGATAGTGGTGAAGGCTGCGGCCCACGCTACAGATCACAAGCAGGACCTGTGCAAGCCAGCGGACTGCGGGCAGAGGTCTGTAAGTTCCTCACAACATCTGTGTTCCCCCCCACTCTCTCACCAGAACTCCCCAAGAAGCAGGCACTCTCCTCCTCAAATCAACACACAGACTGCGAGCCAGGAGGTGAGGGAGGCTGGAGGCGGGGGTGAGGGGGCCACATCAAAGCGCTGATGAAGACTGGGACTGGAAGGCACACATAAGGGCCATACCTACTAAGCAGGAGATGGATCTCCTCTTGGGCAGAATGGAGTCATCACATAATAAACAGGACATTTCTGCACTTAACGGGGAAATACAGCACATTGGCTGACACATAGAAGCTGTTGAGTCAACACAGGAGCAAATATTCTATCATGCCAATGTATGTAAAGCGCTGTGGAATTAATAGCGCTATATAAATGAATAAAATTATTATTATTATTATCTAAAAGACCACCAGCAGGCCTTGCAGGCACATTCCATCCAGCTGGGGGACATTCTGAAGCATCTTGACGACATTGAAAACCGACACAGGCAGAATAATCTGCGGATCAGAGGCTTGACTTACGAGGTGGAAACAGTATAGCTTGAGGCATGGGCTCAGAAGTTTTTTGGGGACTTGATCTAGTCTAAACCACGATCACACATTGAATTGGATAGGATTCGTTGAGCCCTGGGCCCCCAATCCACTGACCCTAAACGCCCATCTGCAGGGTTAATTTCTACAAGAAGAAAGATGCAATCTTGAGGAAATACAGGGATAAACGCCCCTGCTCGTACTAAGGTCCCCCTCTCAGCTCGTAGGACCCTGCAGCTCCAAAAAGCCCTTAAACCACTTCTGAAGATTCTCAGATCCAGAGACATCCTTTATAGATGGGGTTACCCATTCCAACTTATCACCAGAAAAGATGAGAAATCGGCTATCCTGCTTCCTGGGGAAATCTCCCAAAATTCCCGGGGACCTTCGAGTTACCCATTTTGGAGCTACCGGACTGGCCACCATCTTGCCGCTTGGCTCCCTTACCACCTAGAGAAACTTGGCAACCTACCCGCAAGAGGATGGAAGGAATTGAGGCCCTCCTGCTATCCCCACAACCTGACCACCTCTGCAGGACTGTGATCACTTATTATATTCAGATGTTGCCTCCTGGACATTTGGTCCATAAGTAGGAGAGGCGTTGTTCCCAGCTGTATGAATGAGAATTAATGGTCAGTTGTGGCCCTCAGTGAGACTAATTTTTCTGTGTGCCTAGGAAGTGCCTGAGGGCACGTAGCGATATCTCCTGCGCATACATAATATCCCCAGTTATGAGCGTTGTTATTTGTTAATCTAATGCAATATATGTTATTTGTTGCATAGAGTTTTTGGATAGTAAGAGCTGGTAGGCTCTGATCGGGTACAGTCGGGATGTATGGGACTCTGTCCCATTCTGGTGTTTCCTCGTTCCCCCCAGTACGAACTGCAGCACAGTTGCTGCCCTAGATGGAAGTATTTAGGGAGGATATACTTTCCTCTATCTCAAAGAGCGTTCGTTCTTCTTGGCTATCCTTTTTTCCTGCTTTTACTTTCTGTCTATCTCTTTTTTTCAGTCTCTTTCTGGGTCCCTCGTGTGCTCCACATGGATGCCCTAACCTTTTGTACCTATAATGCCCGGGATTAAATATACCCAAAAAAAGAAGTCAGATTTTATATTGGTTGCACAAAAAAAGGGTTCAGATTGTGATGCTCCTGTGGCGCCCCAGGACCTGGTCGCCACAACAGCATTGCCCTCCCAAAGGGTTAATGCTGAGCCTGGAGGTAATTGGGAGATCTATTGGCCAGTAAGTTAACACCCAACACAGTTCTCCCTCCGGCCAGCAGAGGGAGCTCTGAACCTGGAACTTCAGGGAGCATTCCTTAAGTCTGGCTGAAGGGAGGAAGTGGTAGTGAGTCTGGAGACAGGAGTGAAAGAGGACAGACTGAGAGTAGTGCTGCCTTGTGAAACTGGGGCCTAGAGCTGGGATAGCTTGGCCCAGTGAAGCAAGGGGAGCAGTGAGGCACAGCAGAGACTCGGACATCGGAGTCTGTAGTTGCCAGGGCATAAAATCCATCCCTGGTAGCTGAATCCGGAGGGCAGGAGAGCTGCAAGCCCCCTGGCCCAGAAGCAAACTGAGGGTACAGCTGCATCCCAAGGGCCTGGTGTGGACTCCAGCAGAGAAGCACCAGAGAGGGCCTGCGCAGTCTACCCCACAGAAAAAAGGGACGAACCACCAGTCCCAGCAGCAGGAGGGCAATTGCTAACCCAAAGTGCAGTGTCCTAAAACAGCAAAGAAAGATTAAGGAGTAGGCCTCATACTCAACTGGCCAAAGATCACCCCAGGCACTTCCAGGCCGGCCGGATCATCTTTACCATCTGTGACGGTCTCCCTGGACTAAACTTCTGCCGAGTAAAAGAGGAGAAGGTAAAGAGACTACTGTTTGTGCCTGTTTCTTTCATTGCTTGTCGGCCCTGCACCGTGTTATCCACACAACACCATAGACTTCCACAAGCACCAACTGTGTCCCGGGGCACCGCTCCACCTGTGGGGAGCAGTACCACCATTGCTGCCACGTCATCACCCCGGAGGCCTTACACAGCAGCGGCGGCTTAATAGCCGCATACCACAGGTGGCGTCACGAACACAAACTTAAAGTCATCAGCCACATATTCTACTGACACCCACCAGGGCCACGGAGCCGGGCCCAGCCACCACTGACTACCACCGGACTAGTCCGGCCCGGCACCGGGTGTCCCATAGCCCTGGGGTGGGCGAGTCAACTTTGGCGTCACGAACAGGATTTCGTGCCCGGTCCCACCGGGTACTGTGCGCCTGAAGAATTGCGCTTAAAAGACTGTGTTACTACATGTTTCATTGTTTGAAAACTGCCGCCGCCATTAGCCTCGCTGAGCGCAGGAAGAAGGGGGGCGTGCCTGACAAAGAGCGCGAAGGGAGCGCGCCATCAGAGCAGAGCGCTGTTAACCCCGCGCGACCCAGAAGGAAATTTGAAAAGTGAACGGAGCCTGGTAAGGTTCACTAAGGGGGAAGAAGATGTCCGACTCAGAGGGAGAGCAGGTGGCTGCCATAGCCCGAGACGCCGCAGCACCAGCCGAAGCAATCCCAGTCGCCGTCGCCCCAGCCCCCGCTGCAGCGCCGGTAATGCCGATCACAATGCCGTACATCCCGGGAGCAGAATGGCTACCGCAGTACTCCGGGGAGTCCCATACCTTGAGTGACTTCAGGGAAAGCCTGCACAGCTTGTTCCGGGTGTATCCTCTGACTGAGAGCCAGAAGGTGGGCATATTAATGGGACAGCTAGCCGGCGCAGCCCAGCGTGAAGTGAAGTCCTGGCCTGATACAGATAAAGGGACAGTAACCCAGATATTGGCCAAGCTAAAAAGTACTTTTGACACCCGCACCGCAGCAGAGATAAAGATGAGATTCTTTGGGTGCAAGCAACGGGCCACAGACAGCATAAGGGACTATGCCTTAAACTTGCAGGAGGCCCTGAAAGCAGTTAAACAGGTGGACCCAGAGAGTGTACGTGAGGAACACAAACTCCTAACTGAGCAGTTCATAGAGGGGCTCCTGTCAGATGCCCACAGGACCCAGCTGCGTATCATGGTCCTGCAGAACCCTGCTCTGGACTTTGCAAAGTTTAAGGACCAGGCCATCCGGGTACTGAGAGAATCTACACCGAATGACCCAGTATCCCTCCGGCCTCTTGCTATCACGTACCCCGGGGTGGTGCCTGCAACACGAGCCGCTGCAGGGGCTGAGGCGCAGTCCCTGGATAAGGACCCCACTGCAGAGCTCAGACAGCAGGTCCAGGAGCTGACCAAGACTGTAGCTGCCCTGGCCAAGACCGTGCAGTCTCTACAAGTGACCCCATCGCCTGAAAGACTCGAGTTGGCCTCCAGCCCAGATGACGTCCCCTGGATGCGACAGAGGAGGATTCCGCCGACCCGAGGCAGAGACACAGATCGGTATGATTTAACGGGACAACCGATCTGCCGCCGCTGCAGCCAGGCGGGCCACATTGCACGACGCTGTCCTTTAAATGGGCCGAGCCTGGGGCCAGGAGCCAACCCCCAGGTGTGAGGAAGCCCGGCTCGACCCCCAGCCGCAGCAAGTATGTGGGAGGACGCCCGGTCCTTCCTATTGTGCTGGATGGGATCCCTTTGAATGCCCTCCTGGATACGGGGTCCCAGGTAACAACCATCCCCTACAAACTGTACAAAAGATATTGGGCTGATTCAGACATTGACCATGGCCCAGATGATGATTTAACAATTGTGGCCAGTAATGGTCAGCCCTTACCCCAAATTGGGTACAAAGAAGTAACCATTAAAGTGGGGCGGGTAGAATTGCCATGTCAGGGGATGATAATTGTAGATATTGATCGCAAAGAATCTGAACCACTGCTAACCATTGGTACAAATGTGATAGAAAATTGTATTGCCGAAGTGATAATTTTGTTGCAACAGGCGTCTGAAACCGCCAGCTCCGGGCAGCAGCGTGCCTTACAGAGGGAGATCAGAGCCATGATGAGGAGGCAGCAGGTAGAGCTGGCCGGAGGAGAAATTGGCAGTGTGAGGGTAAGTGACCCCCTCCCCATTGCAATACCCCCAAGAAGTGAAATGTTGATATGGTGTCGGGCAGCAATAGGCCTCAAGGGTCAGGATTACCATGCCTTGGTAGAACCGGTGTATTCAGACAGTAGGCCGGGAGTCCTGGTAGCCAGAGGGGTAGCAGACGTCCGCAAGGGGAGAGTGCCCGTCCGTGTCCTGAATTTTGGGGAGGAGGAGGCCAAATTGCCCCGGTACGCCACTGTAGCAAAACTGTACACTGTCAGCAACAATACCATCAAAGCAGTGGAACCCTTGATCCCGTCCGACCAGGCGGAAGACAATGGCTCCAAGGGGCAGCTGGAAGACTAGTGTCAAAAATTACATGTGGGCACCGACTCCACCCCCTCACACCAAAAGCATGGGGTTTACCGGGTGGTACAGGAGTACGAGCGGGTCTTCAGCAAACACCCCCTAGATTTTGGGCAAGTGAAAGGGGTTAAACATCAAATCCCCACGGGTGATCATCATCCCATTAAAGAGAGATACCGCCCTGTGCCCCCCGCACAGTATCAGCGTGCCAAAGAAATGTTGCGGGAAATGAAGGAGGCTGGGGTTATCAGAGATAGTTGTAGCCCCTGGGCAGCTCCCCTAGTGCTCGTAAAGAAAAAAGATGGTACAATGAGAATGTGCGTAGATTACAGGCAAATTAACCGCATTACACATAAAGATGCTTATCCACTGCCCAGAATAGAGGAGTCACTAACAGCCTTAAAGTCAGCTAACTATTTCTCCACCTTGGATCTCACCAGTGGGTATTGGCAGGTTCCCGTGGCAGAGGCGGACAAGGAGAAGACTGCATTCACGACACCAATGGGCCTCTGTGAGTTCAACTGTATGCCATTCGGGCTCTGCAACGCCCCAGGGACATTCCAAAGGTTGATGGAGTGCTGCTTGGGCCACCACAACTTTGAAACCGTGCTATTGTACCTGGATGACGTCATAGTCTACTCCAAGACTTATGAAGACCACCTGAGGCACTTAGCAGAAGTGTTTGAGTCCTTGTCGAAATATGGCCTGAAGATAAAGCCGTCCAAGTGTCACCTCTTGAAGCCAAAGGTACAGTACCTGGGTCATGTGGTCAGCGCAGAAGGTGTGGCACCTGATCCGGAGAAAGTCACCGTAATCAAGGACTGGCCCAGACCCACCACGGTAAAGGAGGTGCGGCAGTTCCTTGGGCTGGTGGGCTACTACCGAAGGTTCATTGATGGTTTCACCAAGATAGCAGCGCCCCTTCAAGATCTCCTGGTGGGCCAGCCAAAGCAGGCTAAGAAGCAGAGCCCTCCATTTGAATGGAGCAGCCAACTAGAAACATCCTTTGTCCGGCTGAAAGGGGCTCTCACGGGAGAAGAGATTCTGGCCTACCCTGACTACAGCCAGCCGTTTGTACTGTACACAGATGCCAGCAACGTGGGACTGGGAGCAGTTCTGTCCCAGGTGCAGGGAGGCAGAGAGAGGGTGATAGCGTACGCCAGTAGGAAGCTTCGGCCCACAGAAAGGAATCCAGAAAACTACAGTTCCTTCAAGCTGGAGTTCCTCGCTATTGTTTGGGCAGTGACTGAACGCTTCAAGCACTATCTGGCGTCGGCCAAGTTCACCATCTTCACGGACAACAATCCGTTGACACACCTGGCAACAGCCAAGTTAGGTGCGTTGGAACAGCGATGGATGGCCCGGCTGTCTAACTTTGACTTTACCATCAAGTATCGGGCTGGCAAGAAGAATAACAATGCTGATGCGCTGTCCAGAATGCCTCACTTACCCGAATCTGGAGAAGACCTGGATGAACTCGAAGAGATAGAGTTACCGGCTTTCCATCATCAGGGTGTTTCCCAGTGTGAGCATGCTGTGGGAGTGAAGCGCTCGAGCCAACACGAGGTCTCGGTTAACCCATTACTCCACCATAATTGGGAAGAGACACAGAACGGTGACCCGGCTGTGCGATTGGTCAAAGAAAAGCTAGCACAAGCTGAGACTCATCTTGGCCCAGATGCTCCAGAAGAAGCCCAGCAGTTGTGGAAAGAGAGGGGACGACTGTTCACCTACCAAGGCAAGCTCTGCAAGAGATATGTCAACTGGCGAACAAATGAACTTGTCTGGCAGATAGTGGTTCCGCAGAGGGATGCTCCAATGGTCCTAGCAGCGTATCATGATAACGCAGGACACTTCGGGTGGAAGAAGTTGGAGGCCCTACTCCGTGATCGGTTCTATTGGGTGCACATGAGAAAGATGATCGAGAAGTGGTGCCGAGACTGTGGCCCGTGTAACCTGAGGCGGAAGGATGATGCCAGCCAAAGGTCTCCCCTACAGCCAATTGTCACGAAGCAGCCCCTGGAGTTGGTGGCCCTGGACCACGTGAAGTTAACACCAAGCCGGTCAGGCTATGTGTACGCCCTCACCATTGTGGACCATTACTCTCGTTTCCTGGTAGTAGTGCCTGTGAAGGACCAGACAGCCAGAACAGCAGCTAGAGCGTTCCAGGCATCCTTTTGTCGACCTCACAGTTATCCGGAAAGGGTACTGACTGATCAAGGTCCTGCATTCGAGGCCGAAGTGTTCCAAGAGTTCTGTAACATGTACGGCTGTAAGAAAATCCGAACCACACCGTACCACCCCCAAACCAATTGACTGTGCGAGAAAATGAACCATGTGGTTATTGATATGCTGAAGACCCTACCTCTGGAAGAAAGGAACCAATGGCCAGAGAAGTTGCCAGATCTGGTAGACCTGTACAACCATATCCCAGTAAATTCGACCAACTGCAGCCCCGCTTACCTGATGCAAGCCAGACCTGGCAAGTTACCTGTAGACTTTGAGATGGGGACTGTGTCGCCTGAGGCGGTTCAAGAAATAGAGGATTGGGATACAGAACGGCAGCAGCGGTACCGTAAGGTCCAGGAATGCGTAGAGAGGAGCCTGTCTCAAGCAAGAACGAGACAAGAGCAGCATTACAATCAAACAGCCCCAGCAACTCCCTTAGCACCTGGAGAACAAGTCCTCAAGAAGAAGCGGAGGACGCATAAATTGGATGATCAGTGGGAAAACGAGCCCTACACCATTATCCCCTCCAACTTTGACAATAGTAAGGTATGCCTCATAAGCAAGGATGAAGGCAAGACCTATCAAGCAATTTCTCGAGACCGCCTGAAAGCGTGCCCTGAACGGTGCAGAATCCAAAGAGAAATGGAAGAAGTACAAGGAAGTCCCCAAAGTCAAGAGAAAGAGGGGGAGATGATCCAAACCATCCTTGGAAAATTCCCCAAAACTTGGACCCGAATAAACAATGCCATAGTGGTACCAGTTTTGACGTTTCCGCAGTTGGTCGAGCCAGAAACAGAAAAGATTCCGGATCCACCTAAAAAACCGTCCGCTCCAACACGAGATGACACGCCAGCAGTGGGACAGGAGGATCAACCCCCTGTCAGTGGTGAACCTGTCATACCCTTGGCGACTCTTAGACCACATAGGCAACCATCACACTTACCTATTGGGGTTAGGCCCACCTGTAGTGCTGAGGTAGAAGACACACCAAGTAGTCAGGGGCAAACACCAGAGCTACGCAGGTCCCAACGCAGCACTCGGGGACAACCCCCTCCAAGGTATAGAGAGTCAACTGTATAAGGGAAAAAGAAGGAGTACTTATTAGAATGTACATAGTTATGCAAAATGTCTGTAATGTTGTGTACAAAATGTTTTTCTTTTTCTTTGATTGCGAAAATGGACAATTGGGCCACTGGACTATGGGTGGCCAACACCTAAATTGTTCATAGTTAGCACCAGTGTGCTCAACACCCCTGAAGAAAAACCCGTCCGGCGTGCATAGAGTGGGGTCATCAATGCTCTGACGCACGCCCAGAGCCTACGTTGGGGGTTTGATCGCGGCGGGTCCCCCATGGAGCAGTGTAATGGACACCCGGCAGGGAGCCACACTGGACTCTTATAGTAATGTTTAAGTTTGTAACGTTAAAGTATTTGCGCCTCCCATAATGGGATGAAATGTTCTAACATGTCATGTTTGTTTCTACAGTCCGGGAGTACTGAATTTAACTAAGGGGGAGTGTGGCGCCCCAGGACCTGGTCGCCACAACAGCATTGCCCTCCCAAAGGATTAATGCTGAGCCTGGAGGTAATTGGGAGATCTATTGGCCAGTAAGTTAACACCCAACACAGTTCTCCCTCCGGCCAGCAGAGGGAGCTCTGAACCTGGAACTTCAGGGAGCATTCCTTAAGTCTGGCTGAAGGGAGGAAGTGGTAGTGAGTCTGGAGACAGGAGTGAAAGAGGACAGACGGAGAGTAGTGCTGCCTTGTGAAACTGGGGCCTAGAGCTGGGATAGCTTGGCCCAGTGAAGCAAGGGGAGCAGTGAGGCACAGCAGAGACTCGGACATCGGAGTCTGTAGTTGCTAGGGCATAAAATCCATCCCTGGTAGCTGAATCCGGAGGGCAGGAGAGCTGCAAGCCCCCTGGCCCAGAAGCAAACTGAGGGTACAGCTGCATCCCAAGGGCCTGGTGTGGACTCCAGCAGAGAAGCACCAGAGAGGGCCTGCGCAGTCTACCCCACAGAAAAAAGGGACGAACCACCAGTCCCAGCAGCAGGAGGGCAATTGCTAACCCAAAGTGCAGTGTCCTAAAACAGCAAAGAAAGATTAAGGAGTAGGCCTCATACTCAACTGGCCAAAGATCACCCCAGGCACTTCCAGGCCGGCCGGATCATCTTTACCATCTGTGACGGTCTCCCTGGACTAAACTTCTGCCGAGTAAAAGAGGAGAAGGTAAAGAGACTACTGTTTGTGCCTGTTTCTTTCATTGCTTGTCGGCCCTGCACCGTGTTATCCACACAACACCATAGACTTCCACAAGCACCAACTGTGTCCCGGGGCACCGCTCCACCTGTGGGGAGCAGTACCACCATTGCTGCCACGTCATCACCCCGGAGGCCTTACACAGCAGCGGCGGCTTAATAGCCGCATACCACAGGTGGCGTCACGAACACAAACTTAAAGTCATCAGCCACATATTCTACTGACACCCACCAGGGCCACGGAGCCGGGCCCAGCCACCACTGACTACCACCGGACTAGTCCGGCCCGGCACCGGGTGTCCCATAGCCCTGGGGTGGGCGAGTCACTCCAAGAGACCCATTTTCTGGCTGCAAATGTACCTAACTGTAAATCTAAATTGTACCCAACTTGGTACCATGGACCACATCCCTCGCAGAAAATGTGCGGTGACTATAGCTTTCCACAAATCATTCATTCCAAAAGTGCTGAATGTGGACACAGACCCTGAGGGCTGCTACATATTTCTCCAGATCTCCTATTTAAAAAGTATTTATACCCTGGCTAATCTATATTTCCCTAATCAACGGAAGGTGCAGTTTGGCTCCGAGGTCCTGGGAAGTTGGTGTCCTTTGCCCCTGTTTCAAAGATAATCCTAGGAAGTGATTTTAATTTCACCTCTGTTTCCCATAACGCAATTAAGGAGTCGGCGGGTTTTCAACAGCGGTTGACGTGGGGGATCTTGGAGACCTGATTAGGCCTGGGAGTGTGGATCTGGGATCAGAGTGAGAGCACTATGTTTCCAATATGGGGACACTTACTCTGGTCCCTCTCCCCCTCCTTTCCTTTTTTCTCTTTTGCTTTTATTTATCTCATCTTTCTTCTTTCCTGCCTTTTTTTTCCTGTCTTGCTCTTGCTCCTTTTCTATTCACTTGTTGTTGTATAACCAAAGGTGTATGGAAAAGTTTATACAGGGCAGTCATTGATTTTTATTGAATGTTGTTATATAGAGACATTCCTAGTCAGGAGGAAGGGATAACCCCCGAACTGAGTCAACTGTTTGTCACCATGTTCCCGCCTATTTGCCTGGAAATATTTGTTTTTCTTTCCTTGTTTAATAAAGATGTATTGAAACTAACTGTTGCTGTCAATTTCTGACATCAAGATTTAAATGGAATGTGCACATGCACACCAGCTCCCATCGACTGATAACTATGTGATTATGGGAGAAACTGTTATGATGAAAACCAGATGGTTTTCCAAAGATCCCCTTTGCTGTCATCACGGTCTTCCTGTGAAACTGTAGGCTAAGTGCTATAGGAGACCAAGATTTTCACTATACACTGCAGTAGTATAGTATTTCAGTATATTGTACGAGTAATTCAAGCAAAAATCCCCTAAAGAAACTATAAAGTGAAGTAAATAATAAAGCAAAAAGTTTGTAATGATGTATAAACTTCGCAAAGTTTAATCTGCCCAATTTCAGCCTTGCTGAAGCATCCCCAGATTATCACCGATCCTCCACCAAAATTCTTAGTGGGCGCAAGACACAAGTTTGTACGCCTCTCCAGGTCTCCATCTAACCATTAGACGACCAGGTGTTGAGCAAAGCTGAAAATTAGACTCATCAGAAAAGATTACTTTACACTAGAAATTATGTAGATTAAACTTTGCGAAGAACGTACTGTATGAATCAAGCCGCATACAAGGTTATCCTGGAAAAACAGTTGCTTCCTTCTGCTCAGGCAATGTTCACCAACTCTGAGGACTGTTTTCCTAGCAGGACAATGTGCCATGTCACACAGCTAGGTCAATCATTATGTGAATGAAGGACCAGTACATCAAAACCCTGTCATAGCCAGCCCAATCTCCAGACCTGAACCCCATTGAAAACCTCTGGAATGTAATCAAGAGGAAGATGGATAGTCACAAGCCATCAAACAATTAAGAACTGCTTATATTTTTGCACCAGGAGTGGCATAAGGTCACCCAAAAGCAGTGTGAAAGACTGGTGGACATCATGCCAAGACGCATGAAAGCTGTGATTAAAAATCATGGTCATTCCACAAAATATTGATTTCTGAACTTTTCCTGAGTTAAAAGATTATTAGTATTGTTGTTTCTAAATGATTATGAAATTGTTTTGTTTGCATTATTTGAGATCTGAAAGCAATGCATTGTTTTATTTTTTTGACCACTTTCAGAAAATACAGCTCGGAGACGTGTTGTCAGTAGTTTATGGAACAAAAGAACAATTTACATTATACTCGAAAATATACCTATAAAGAGAAAACTTAGGAAAACTGACTTATTCCTTCCAAAGACAATACTAAGGACCAGGGGGCATATACTGCGAATGGAAGAAAAGCAATTCTGGTAGCTAAATAGGAGAGGGTTCTTTACAGTTAGAACATCCAGACTGTGGAATGCCCTACCACAAGAGGTAGTAATGGCAGACACTATAACAGCTTTTTAAAAGGGCTGGATGATTTCCTCAGTACACACAACATTGTCGGTTATAAAAGACTTAAATGACAAAATGTAGAATTGGTGGAGGAAGGTTGAACTAGATGGACCTAGCTTTTTTTTCAACCTATGTAATTATGATGAATGGCAGAAAAAAATAAAGTGAAAAGTATTTTTCTAAAGCCCCACAATCATCCCATAAAAAAAGATTAATAAAAGAAAAGCACAAAATAATAATAATAATAATAATAATAATAATAATAATAATATACTTAATAATATATTAATTAATACATATTGAATTATAATTAACTATACAATCCTAATAAATAATGACATATTTTCCAGTGATATTCATATGTTTCTAAATCATACATTATATATTGTGGAATTTTTTGCTACACATGGTGGTAATGTGATCAGGAAATAATAGTTTACAACATTGTCCATTATAAAATAGAATAAAATAATAACTCATTCAAATATATACATGAAACTGCTAATGGTTGAGATAAGCATAGTATACAGTACCTTAATTCTGTAGTCACTCTGTAGACACAGAGAATCTGTATTTAATTTTAGTGACACACGAGGCGTCCCTTTACCGTGTAGAAATGGATGAATTGCGGCATGAAGTGTAATGTCATTGCTTAGCTGCCCTATCACATCACATCAATGCTTTTTCATTGTGTTTTATACTACGTAGTGACTTTGCAGTAAAGAAAGATGATTGTTCCAAGTCATTGTTATTGTTTTGCTTTGAAAACACTGTGGAAAAAGTGATTTATTTGCTCAACATATTTCATCACTCATGTATATTGGTAGGACATAGCAACAATACAAATATAGACTTTGAATAAAGGAAATGTGTACTCCTTTCCATGTGTGGCGCCCCTAAGGCTTTAGTCGCCACAGAGTATTGCACCTGATTTTAGGTGTAATGCTGCACCCAGATTCTGAGGAGGTCGGTACCGGTTTCACTACTTACACACTCAAATACACCATTAGGTTGCCCTCCCCAATGGGGACCGGGCTAGGGTAGGGTGTTAAGGTAGCCTCCAAACATTGGGGGCACCAGCCACTAGTGACAGGGACCCGGGGGAAGAACAGCCACCAGGGGGAGGCAGGAGCCAACACAACAGAAGAGTTCTCCAGCAGGAGAGGAAAGGAGCAGACGTGTCTTACTGGTGTTCCAGTGGGACAGAGGAGTTGTTCTTGCTTCCTCGGAACCGTCACCACACTCAGGGTGCAGGACCCTAGGGAAGATCATTCTCCAAGTTGGTTTTCCAGAATCTGTCGAGACAGGGAGGTTTCAAGCTCCCCTGGCCACAAAGAGCCCAAAAGCACAGTACCAGATAGGATTCGGGACCTTGGACTGGACCAGGTCCCATTGTGGAGCCGCGGTACCTGCAAATAGAGATAAGAGTACTACTCGAGACGAACTGGGGTCCCCAAGTAGATTTAAGCCATTGGGATCCAACTCACATGGCGCTAGGAGAAGGGACTCATTGAACACCCTACCGGACTGACCTCTGAAGGGATTCGGGTTCGGCGAAGCCCATCACAGCGGGTGACCAATACTATCCGGGCGAGCGGCACAGCACAAAGAGTGAGTAAAGACACCTGGAAACGCAGCCACTGACTCTGACTCTTGATTACCGGCACCGCCGCCCCGCACCTCGCACACAAATGCCATCACTACTCCCCTCATCATCCTCCCCGGGGCCTGCTCCACCTGTTCGGAGGGATACCTTTTCTGGCTGCTATTACCATCCGCCCCGGAGGACAGTGACAGCAACGGCGGCTAAATGCCTGGCCGCATACTGCAGGTGGCGTCATGGCATTCATCCTACTACTTCCCCCATCATCTTCCCCTCCTTATTGGTGTACACCTCGGGGCACGAAGCCGGGCAGGCAACAGTTATATCCCAGATCATCACACCATCAAGTATCTCAGTTTTAAAACTTATTTTCAACAGCAGTAATGCAGTTCCAAAATTCCACTATTCAATGTTTGCATACCTTAGCGTTTTAAAGTACATCTGTATATTTAACATCACATTGAATTTTTAGTTTGTACCTGTTCACATTTGTCTGTTTGGGTGCACTGGTCAGTTTTTCATTTCATATTGATAAAGATGGATTAGTCGGGCAGCAGAGATAGGGATAGACTGAAATGGTGTGAGACTGTTAGCAGGAAGGACACAGAGGAGGACACTGCAGTTGTCATGGCAGGAGATAATGAGGGCATGTGTGCCGCCCCTGCAGCAGATCGAACTGCTCGGATCCGGGGGTGGTGATCGTTCGTGGCTCGAGAGTCTCTGGACCCGGGGGCTTAGGGGCCACACTCAAATGGAAATGGAGTATTTACAGGGGATTTGGTATAGTTCGTGATGCCACCCATGGTGTACCCTAATTGGGAGTACTGCTGCTGCCATTGGGAGTACCCGGGGTGATGGAGTGGGGCAGCTAGGTGATGTTGCCCTCCACGGGTAGGGGTAGGCCCCAGGACTCTGGTGGGTGATGCGGGGACGCAGTGCAGAGGTCAGTCGGGTACTCACTCAGCAATGAAGCAGACGCTGACAACAGGGTAAACCAAGTCTCTGAATGGCATTGCCTCTCGAGGAGAGCTTATCCGGGTCCCCTCCCCTACAGTACTGCCAATGGTCCATAACCTGCCTCATGGCACTAAGTTTTAGCTTGTCCGTTGTGGCCCGGTAGCTTGGAGCTTTCTGGGCCCCGCTCCCCACTGCGGCTAAGTGGAGGAGCCTGCTCTCAGGGGCTGATGCTTGGGATTTCAGTTGGCTGCTTGCTAGGAAAGCCCTACTTCCCCCTCGTTGCGCTAGTGCTCCCGATCTCTGAGCTAGTGGGAACAGTCAATAAAGGCCCTGTCCTCCACAGGTTAAATGCCGGGTCGCCTGAAGCTTCTCCCCGATCTAGGGTCTATGTACCCTGTCATGCCTTCGGTCCCAGACTTGTGACAGGACCAGGCTACTGGCTGTCCTCCTCGATGGGTTCCAGGCACCTAGCCTCAATCCCCTGCGACCGGGGGTCCGACTCCTCTAGGTCCAGACCACCATCTGCGACCTAGTTTACTTCTCCCTGGGACCACCAACTCCCAGCTTCCTTAGAGCTCCTCACAGCTCGAGGGCTACTACTCAACTAACTTGACACCTCCCACCTCCCTGTCTGACCCCTAGGTGGGCGGCCCTATTCCTGCCTAAGCAGCCCACTGGTGTGTCTGAAAGGTGTGGTGCAAGGTGTATCTAGGATTTGTGAATTCTGGTGGAGGCAGTACTGTAGGATAGAGACCCAGAACCATGGGGAGTTGAATACTGCACGGGGAGGGCAGTTTGTGCAGTACCCTGTGATTACCTGAATAATCCAGGGGTGTCACACATGCACTAGTTTTTTTGTAGATTCAGGGTTGAAAAAAGGATGGATTCTGGAAATATTTTTGAGTTGGAGGTGGCAGAAGGTGTTAAGAGCTAGGATCTGTGTCTTGCAGGACAAAGCAGAGTCAAGGGTGTGACTCCGAGGCAACGACATCCGGTATAGAAATAAGCAAAATGCCCTTTATTGTGGTTGATAGACTGAGTAGGGGAGTTAGTTGAGTTTGAGAAAAGATTATGAGTTCGGTTTTAACAACATTGAGCTTTAGGAAGGGAGAGGAGAAGGAGGATATGGTTGATAGACAATCTGGTATTCTGGATAGATATGAGCGAACCTGTTCGGTAAAGGTTCGCCAATTTCAAATTTGGTAAAAGCCTGAGCTTGTTCGTTTATGCTCGGCAACCCCCAGCCCCTCCACCAATAGTCAGTAATGTTCGTTTTTGTTCATCTTCTGCCCCTGAAGGCTCACCACGTTTCCAAAAATGCTTTTTTTAATAGCATTTTCTAGTTTTGGATAGGATTGTGGTGCTGTTTCACTTGGGGATGTGTAAAATCAGTGGAGGATGTGGGAATTCTGGACCAGGAGAAGCCAGACGCGCGATGCCTTTTTTTTTCATAACTTTTTTTGTGCATATTGCTGCAGACAATCATGGAGCAGCAAACATCCATATGGTTCAGACAGAAGGGCTTCTGTGATTGGCTGCCTAAGTCACATGTTCGTGTGCATATAAATTGTGGACATGTTGGCTCGGCGCCCTTTTGTGATTGGGAAACGTTAGGGAAGCTGCTGCCGCTGGAACTGCTAGACAGTCAGCTTAGCTAGGGGAAATGTGCTTGGTAGTTCAAATAGATAGGAGAGAGATAATTTACAATTGGGATGTGCATTGTAGGTGAGCTTAGCTGCGAGTTTAATGCTGTGTAGTTAACATAGATAGGAGAGCGATAGTTTACAATAGTGACATGCAGCGTAGATGATCTAAGCTACGGGTTTAATGCTGCATAGTTAACATAGATAGGAAAGCGATAGTTTACAAGAGTGCTGTGCAGTATATGGAAAGGTGTGTGTGTGTGTGTGTGTCACATATAGGCACATTTCATGATCGAAATAGGGATTGGTACTTGTAGTACCTGCAAAAGAGTTGCCAGTGAAGCATGTAAACAAGTATTGCTAAGTATTACTGGCTACTGAAAAGTATGCAAACACAGTCATAGGTCTTGTTACTTAAAGTGTGTGGTCAAAAAAGTTGCTAGGGAACTATCTAAAAAGTGGTTCTTGGCAATTTTAATTGCCTGGTGAAAAGTCTGCAAACACAGTTATAGGTATTGTTAACCCCTTCAGCCCCGGGGCACTTTCCGTTTTTGCGTTTTTGTTTTTTCCTCCCCTTCTTCCGAGAGCCGTAACTTTTTTATTTTTCCGTCAATCTTGCCATATGAGGGCTTGTTTTTTGCGGGACAAGTTGTACTTTTAAATGAAACCATAATTTTTACCATATGGTGTACTGGAAAGCAGCAAAAAAATTCCAAGTGTGGAAAAATTGCAAAAAAAGTGTGATGGCACAATAGTTTTTGGGATGTTTTATTCACGGTGTTCACTATATGGTAAAACTGATGTGTGGGTATGATACCTGAGGTCGGTGCGAGTTTGTAGACATGAAACATGTATAGGTTTACTTGTATCTAAGGGGTTAAAAAAAATTCACAAGTTTGTCCAATAAAAGGGGCGCACGTTTTGCGCCATTTTCCGAAACACGTAGCGTTCTTATTTTTTGGGATCTATGGCTCAGTGACGGCTTATTTTTTGCGTCTCGAGCTGATGTTTCTAATGGTAGCATTTTTGCGCAGATGCTACGTTTTGATCGCCTGTTATTACATTTTGCGTAAAACTTGCGGCGACCAAAAAACGTAATTTTGGCGTTTGGAATTTTTTTGCCACTACGCCGTTTACCAATCAGATTAATTGATTTTATATTTTGATAGATCGGGCATTTCTGAACGCGGCGATACCAAATATGTGTTTATTTTTTAACCCTTTAATTTTCAATGGGGGGAAAGGGGGGTGATTTGAACTTTTAGGTTTTTTGTTTTTTTTTTAATTTTTTAAAACTTTGTTTTTACTTTTTTTAGTTTATTTTACTAGTCCCCCTAGGGGGCTATAGCGATCAGCAATCCGATTGCTGATCGCTATCTGCTGATTACAGCTATACCGCTGTAAACAGCAGAAATAGTCACTTTCTTTCTTCCTCTGCTCCGTGCCGAGGAAGAATGAAAGTGAAACTTCGTAGCACCAGGCGTCATCACATGACCCTGTGCTACGATGGCAACCACCGAACGTCACTCACGTGACGTCCGGAGGGGGCGGCGGTAAGTAAAAATGATGGCCGCGCGCATATAGATCTCGCTGCCAGACTTTGGCAGCGAGATCTAAGGGGTTAATGTTCCGGGTGGAATGCGATTCCACTCGGAACATGTAGGCACACATGTCAGCTGTTGAAAACAGCTGATATGTGTGCCGATCCACGCCGCCTGCCCGCGGCAGGGGGCGGGGCTTACCGGGACACGATCCATGACGGATATATCCGTCCATGGTCGTGAAGGGGTTAATTGAAAGTGTCGCGGGCGGGGAGGAGGGTGTCATCACACCGCGCTCACCCCTTCTGCTCGGGTCCGGCAGCTGCTCCTGGTGGCTCGAGCTGTAGGCCGGATCCCGGGGTTTCTCGAGCGACACTCCTCGCCCGTGAGTGAAAGGGGGGTGTTTGTTGGGTGTGGGGATTGTTATAGTTCGTGACGCCACCCACGGTTGTGGTGATTGCACCACCGCTGCTCAGTGTGGGGGTCCCGGGGATGGTGATGCGGAGCAGCCAGGTGTTGTGTTGCCCCTCCGTGGGTAGGGGTTGGTGATCCCGGGGCCCAGTGAAGAGATGTAAAGTGTAGGGCCTGGAGGGCGCAGGGACGCGGGGGCAGCGCTGTGCCTTGCGGCACTGTGGTACTCACTCAGCCTGAGACTTGGACACAGTTTGTACGGTAAACCAAACGGCTGGTAGGACGGTCCCACAGACAGCTGCACCTGCACTCCCGGTAGGTGACGGTGATGTCTCTCTTCCTTGCACCTGTGTTGACTGATGGTAGCGGTGGATTCCCTCCGGTTACCCGCTCCCCGACTGCAATCTGGGCCGGAGGAGCTCTACACTTTGCCCGCAGGCGCTGGCCCTGGGGAAACTGGTGCCCTGGCGGTGGCGGTGTCTCCCCTGTAATGGTCGGGCTGTTGCCGTCAATCGGGACTTGGTTGCTGGGGGATCTACGTCCCCTTCACTGACGGATTCGGCAAATTTGGCGACTCCTAGCCTTGCCGGGGTCCGAGAGGCCCCTGCCCTGGTGCTGACTGTCCTTCGGAACACTGCTCCAGACCACCGGGCACACAGCCAACGGGGTCCTTCCAGGAACTTCCAAACGGTCCCCCTCCGAACAGTCACCGCCGTCGCTGACCTTGCTGTTCTAGCCCTACACAAAGCTGGGCTCTCAGGCTTGGCACACTCTCTGCTCTGTCACCACTTCTTGCTTTCCTCCTTTACTCCTTTTCTTTCCTCCACTTTCACTTCTTGGTTGTTTACTCTAGCTCGTCCCTGAGCTAACTGCACTCTTGCCCTGCCTGGGCTACTCTGCCTGGTAACTTCCTGCCTCCAGAGCTGTGAGCTCCTTGGTGGGCGGAGCCAACCGCCTGGCCCACCCCCTGGTGTGCATCAACAGACTCCTGGAGGAAGGCAACAAGGATTTTTGGTTAGCAGATGTGCCTACCTGGAGTGTGGGGTGTGGTGGTGTTGTGACCTGTGTCCCCTGGCTTGCCCAGGGCGACACATTCCCCCTTAGCAAAATGTAGACCGTCCGCGGGCTGCCGTCCTACACCGGTTTTATTTTTCTGTAAAAAGGGGATAACAGGGTTAAACAACATGCATAACATTTTTAATAAATTCTTCCCAAGACGGGAGGCACATTTACTTTTAACGTTTCAACGGTATACGGTCACGGTTTCCGCTCTCTCCCACCCAAGTAACCTGGCCCTGATGCTGCCCCTAAAACCCAGGCAGCACCCCTTGACCCACAGTCCAGCACACGGTACCCGAGCGGGATCTGTCCTTCCCTCCAGAGGGTAGCCACCGGTTCCTTTGGTGGCTGGGCCCTGGCCTGCTCTGCTCAGGACCCTCCCTCCAACCTGCCTCTCCGGAGGCGGCCTGCGGAAACGGTAACGGTAGCCAACATATTTACAAGCCACTAACGTTTGTGGTTGCCCTGCAAAGTTCACGGGCTTGTCCATGGATAGTCCTCCATGCATTTTTAAACTTTAAACGGTCCCCACGGGGACAACGGTGCCGGCTCCAGCCGGTTGCAAATTAACAAACAAATCAGGTTACTTCTTCGGTGTGATCATTTTCATTATTGGCAAAACTTTCAAACTTCCAAAACTTTCAAACAAGCAGGTGGTCCCAACGGGGACGGTGCTGCGGGCCTCCATTGCCCTACTCCGGTTCCTCTGCTAAGGCGGACCCACCCTCTGCCACCAGCACATCAAACATGCACTGACATGCCCGCTGTGACAGGGGTACCCGGTACCCATTTCCACCGGTACGTGAGGTATGGTAAACCACGGGGTCCCCCACATAGCGGGAACGCTCACTTGCTCCTTCAGCTGCAACAATGGACTCGGAGCTGGGGCAGGAGTCGTCATCTCTTGTTCCTGCGTCAGGCGGGTTGCCGCCAGCTGCCGCAGCCTCCTGGTCTCCAGCATCCAACACTTCAGCCCCTTCTGCGGTAGCGTGGAGCAGCATAGTAGGCGAGCCTATACTGAGGCGCCCCAGACGTGACGGCAAGGGCGATGCATAGGCCGAGACTAGGCCGGGCCCCTCAGCCGCAGCGGCCGGTCCAGATAGGACATAGGGACGTGGGTCACCAGTCGGTTCTGCTACATCTATTCCCCTCTCGCACCTCGGGGCAGTTGTAATCAGCTCCTCCACCACGTTGGTCCACTGCTCCAGCATCCGGAAGATCTGATCCTGCTGTCGTTGGTGGAATTGTATCACCCGGGCCTTCATCCAGGCCACGGTTCCAGGCTCCGGGTCCGGCACAGTCACTGCTGGGACTTCTGGCGCCATGCTGTTAAGGGGCCGCGGTTCCAGCGGTTCCCCCTGGTGTACTTCAGGACCGTCTCGGACGTCTGCAGCCGGCTGGTCCGCCGGAGCGGCTGGGCAGGGTATCGCTACCGGTTGGGCTGGTAGCGGGCCTAATGGCAGGGCGGCAGCAACTATCGCGGGTAGCGGGGAGAGAGGCAGGGTGAGCGGAAGCCGGCCGGGCCCCTCAGCTCCAACGGCCGATCCCTCAGGAATACAGGGGCGTGGGTCGCTTACCCGCTCCTCCAAATCCTCTTCTGCCTCGCGTCTCCACATAGCAGCCACCACGTCCGCCATGTCGGTCTCCCACTCCTCCAGGAGGAGTTGCATATGAGCCTGCAGACGGTTACTCAGCGGGACGGTCCGGTCCCTCAACCACGTCGCCGTGCCGGGCGCGGGGGCTTCCTCGTTGGGAGTTGGGTCGTACATCTTGGCCAGCGTGCCTTCCAGGAACCCAGTCAGTCTGCAGAGTCCTGGCGTCTCTGCTTGTATAGCCGCAGCTACATGCGGCCAGCCGCCATCGCGTCCCCCTCAGCTCTTTCCGGCCCCTCCTCTCTCGGGGCGGGGTTTTGGCCTTCGCGCCTCTACTGCTCGAGAAGACGCTCGAGCGGGAACTTTTCGCGCCAAAGATGGCGGCTTCTGAAATTTTTCTGCCGGATACCTCCGGCGGTAACAAGGCGCACCTCTACCAGACGGCAGAGCGGTAAGATCCTGTTCGTGACGCCAAGTTGTCGCGGGCGGGGAGGAGGGTGTCAGCACACCGCGCTCACCCCTTCTGCTCGGGTCCGGCAGCTGCTCCTGGTGGCTCGAGCTGTAGGCCGGATCCCGGGGTTTCTCGAGCGACACTCCTCGCCCGTGAGTGAAAGGGGGGTGTTTGTTGGGTGTGGGGATTGTTATAGTTCGTGACGCCACCCACGGTTGTGGTGATTGCACCACCGCTGCTCAGTGTGGGAGTCCCGGGGATGGTGATGCGGAGCAGCCAGGTGTTGTGTTGCCCCTCCGTGGGTAGGGGTTGGTGATCCCGGGGCCCAGTGAAGAGATGTAAAGTGTAGGGCCTGGAGGGCGCAGGGATGCGGGGGCAGCGCTGTGCCTTGCGGCACTGTGGTACTCACTCAGCCTGAGACTTGGACACAGTTTGTACGGTAAACCAAACGGCTGGTAGGACGGTCCCACAGACGGCTGCACCTGCACTCCCGGTAGGTGACGGTGATGTCTCTCTTCCTTGCACCTGTGTTGACTGATGGTAGCGGTGGATTCCCTCCGGTTACCCGCTCCCCGACTGCAATCTGGGCCGGAGGAGCTCTACACTTTGCCCGCAGGCGCTGGCCCTGGGGAAACTGGTGCCCTGGCGGTGGCGGTGTCTCCCCTGTAATGGTCGGGCTGTTGCCGTCAATCGGGACTTGGTTGCTGGGGGATCTACGTCCCCTTCACTGACGGATTCGGCAAATTTGGCGACTCCTAGCCTTGCCGGGGTCCGAGAGGCCCCTGCCCTGGTGCTGACTGTCCTTCGGAACACTGCTCCAGACCACCGGGCACACAGCCAACGGGGTCCTTCCAGGAACTTCCAAACGGTCCCCCTCCGAACAGTCACCGCCGTCGCTGACCTTGCTGTTCTAGCCCTACACAAAGCTGGGCTCTCAGGCTTGGCACACTCTCTGCTCTGTCACCACTTCTTGCTTTCCTCCTTTACTCCTTTTCTTTCCTCCACTTTCACTTCTTGGTTGTTTACTCTAGCTCGTCCCTGAGCTAACTGCACTCTTGCCCTGCCTGGGCTACTCTGCCTGGTAACTTCCTGCCTCCAGAGCTGTGAGCTCCTTGGTGGGCGGAGCCAACCGCCTGGCCCACCCCCTGGTGTGCATCAACAGACTCCTGGAGGAAGGCAACAAGGATTTTTGGTTAGCAGATGTGCCTACCTGGAGTGTGGGGTGTGGTGGTGTTGTGACCTGTGTTCCCTGGCTTGCCCAGGGCGACACAAAAGTGCTTGGCCTAAAAAAAATTCCTAGGGAAGTATCTAAAAAGTGATTCTTGGCAATTTTAATTGCTTGCTGAAGATTGCGCAAACACATTTACAGGTATTGGTAGTTAGCCATGCATGGCCGAAAAAGTTGCGTGGAAGCTCTCTAAAAAGTTGTTCTTGCCAATTTTAATTGCCTGATCAAAATTCTGCAAACACAGTTATAGGTAATACATTTGTGAGAAAGTACATTAAAACACTTTATACATAGAAGCGCATCTGCAGGGATAAGGGGAAAATGTTGCACTACATAAGGGTAGATAAGGAAAACTGTATACGGACACCTGTATTTACACGGCCTTAAGTAAAAAAAACCCCCACACAGTATAGATGACAGTAGTAGCAGATTAAAGGGGTCATACACAAAATGATTTAAAACTAATTTGATCCAGTATATCACCCCAATAAGCATTAGGGTAGAGGACTGATAGGATTATTAAAACATAACCTTTATTCATTTTTAAAAATATCAAAAAGCACCCACTATAAAGTGCTCCAGTGCTCAAATGTGCTCAAAGTTAAAATAAAGAATGGAGATGCACCATTCATATCTCGTCCAACTGAGAACAATAAACGATGGTGAAGTCTAGAGGATGTGATGTAATAGTTTAAACCCCCACTTCCTACCAATATAGGGGGTCACAGTAGTTGTTGATAATCCCACCACTCAAATAAATCTAGTAACGGATATATCATAGATTGTACCATATAGTATATAACAATTTACCCATATAATTCAATTAGACTTGGTGGGTCAAAAAAGCCTATAATTTAATATAAATACATGGGCAGTGGCTCATATTCAATAGGATACCATTAGGCACATAACGAACACTCAACAATCTAATAACACAAGATGTATATGCACAATTGAAAAAATATCACAGCGGTGATGTCCAATAAAGAACGGTCTCACTCATCTGTAAATGTACCGTCACTAGGGTTCAGCCGTTCAATGTGTCCAGGCCTAAAGCGATTCCATAACGGGACCTTCAGTCCTACATCTATCGCTGAGTGCTATGACCCCAACTCCTGCCCTAACAAGGGAAGCCCACAGCTGTCCCTGAGCTGGTTATACCCTTTCTTAATCCCATAAACCTCCCGATGCGTTTCGTCCATATCGGACTCATCAGGGGATTCTCATGAATTGAATTAAGGGCATGAATGCAGGTACTAACGCCTGCTACAAAAATCAAGCAGTCTAGCATATCTGATGATTATTGACCAGTATATCACCCTTGTAATTGGCTATCACCCTATTAAAAATAAATATAATAGTCTAGTAACTAGCACTAGTGCCCCATATTAGAAACCAGTGTAGTATTATAACTATACCTGTAGCCATGTATGTGTCCATCCAAAGAAGGACACATACATGGAGGCAATTTATAGGCATTATATTATCATGTTTTTCTTTTATTACAGATGCCTCAAGTATTGACTACATGGTTTACAAAAAATATGATACAACTTGGATGAATCAAATAGGCTCACTGTTTGGTGAGGGGGTGTCGTTGAAAGCTGGGCTTTGGAGTCGGTAAGCCAAACCTTCGACTCCGACTCCTCAATTTCTATTGCTCCGACTCCGTCTCCGACTCTTACATATATTGCTTATAGTTAGGTGAAAAATTTATTGTAGTACATGAACATGTGTATGTGAACATCAGACATTTAATACTTTTTATGATACAATAATCAATATATTTGGATAGAACATAAAATATATTTATTGGATACAACTTTGGAACACATAAAACTGTAATAAATTGTAAATATGTAATACACTATGTAATATACAGTAGACTACATATATATCTTGTGTGTGTATTTATCTTGTGTGTGTATGTATGTATGTATATATATATATATATATATATATATATATATATATATATATATATATTGCATTACATATTTTCAATTTATTAGTTTTTTGTGTTCTAGGGTTGTATTCTAATAAGTATATTTTATGTTCTATCCAAATATATTGATTATTGTATCATAAAAATAATTAAATGTCTGATGTTCACATTGTACTACAATAAATGTTTCACTTAAATATAAGCATTATACTAAATGTTATTATTTAGTAAAATATTCATCACATTCTGAATTGCACTACTGTCTCCAATTTATTATATATTTTAGGAGTCGGAGTCGGTGCATTTTATTCCGACTCCGACTCCACCAAAATGAGCTCCGACTCCGACTCCACGACTCTGACTCCACAGCCCTGTTGAACGTGAAACATATAATGTTAATAATTTGAAGTTCAAAGTTAGATTCATTAAAAAATCCATTAATTAATTAATCCACTTGTGACTTTTAGGATCGCTACTTCCAATAGGTGGCTCAGCGCTAGAGTTTGTCTCCTTTCCTGGAGAGACAATTTGAATAATCCCCAGAGGGGCATTGCAGCTATAAGTCCCCTTACTGGCAGCCAGACTGGCTTGCAAAGTCTCCTTAAGGAGAATAGTGTTCCCCCCGTGGTCCCCACATAGCTTCTCAGAGCCAGATCAGACACCCCATACTTTGCACTGACGAGGGGCAAGCACCCCTAAACACCGTGTCTGCAAATTGGGATTCTGATCTGGTATATATATATCCTAAGTCATATGCAAAGGATTGTTAAAAATCCACTTCTGACTTTTAGGATCGCTACTTCCAATAGGTAGCGCTGCGCTAGAGTTTGTCTCCTTTCCTGGAGAGACAATTAAAAAAGGATGCGTTTGTGGTGGAGCAAGGTGTATTAGCAAATTAGCTCCAAACAGGTATTCTCCTTCAAAGGCCTAGATTACAGGTTTTCCCCTCATCAAAAATTACAGAACCATTGTTTATAGAAAGGTGGGAGGAAACTTTGACAAAGTGCTATCATGCATTTATTGAATTGCTGATTGGACCAGATAAAAAATCCTTAGAGGTGGTTGAAAAGGATATAGATAACTATAAAGTTTTGAGAAAAAATTAGATACAGAGATCAGTAAATGTGAGAAAGAGGTCAAGAGAGAAAAATTAAAAAACCGCAAAGAGACTTGCAAGACTTTTGTAATAGCAAAG